>NC_138212.1:20946431-20986431 GCF_964194415.1 Vipera berus | reverse complement strand
AACAAAGGCAGTGAGGAGATAGAAAAAGAACAGGCTGTGATCAAAATGTCAGTTACACTCTCCATCCTTCACAGCGACAGTAATTTTAAGCAGAACAAATAGAGTGATCATTTTTCCCTGATGGGGGAGGGGAGAAGTGGGGTATTGGAAGAATGGACATCTAGAGGGACTTGGAAAAAAGAGGAAGCACATGAAAAAGAAGAGTGAGGACTCCGGAAGGCGTTTAAGTGAAAAGCTTTTTCTTTCTTTCTTTCTTTTTAATGCTCCACAGCCGCCCTGCTGCATTTGCAACCAAACCTTGCCAGATCTTTCCGTTAATTGCAGCAATAATTCATGCTCTAATCACCAGCAAATGCACGAACAAAGCATCAACAGGCAAAACAACCCTCATCTCCCGTCAACAAAGCATCTGTCAGATTCTCATCAATGGCTTGGTGATGAATTGATGCCTCAGAATGGAAGAACCATGTGGTGGACACTTTCCTGCTGTGATGACCAGAGGCAAGTCCCAGCTGAGGTGCAGGATGGTGGCTAAGGGGACAGAGCTGGATCAATGGATTTCAAATCAGGTCTTGGAGGAGGCTAATTTTATGCAGTGCACAGATGTGTGCAATGTAGCTGCATTCTTGAAATGTATTTTGCCTGCTTACGGAATTTTCTGAATTGGCACAAGGCTCTCATCAATCATAACCGTGCCAAGTGGGAGGAATTCACACCACATGCTAAGGTCCTGAAAAACCCTAAACAAATTGAAAACTAACCAAGCATTGCATTTGGATGAATGAGAGAGTTGAATTTGATCTGCTTTGAGGAATTATGGTGTTTGAGCACAGCTAGTAGAGGGGAGGACTCCAGGATTCATTAGGTGGCAGTATCTGCTCAGCTTTGCTGGGACAAAGTCCTGTAGAGTCAGACATGGCTAATGTATAGGTGGGAGCTAACCAGGGAGTCTCAGGACTGTCAGCTAGATGATGACATTAAAATAAAATGCAATAAAAAGAAGAGAATGACAAACCACTTCCATGCTGTTCCCAAGAAAACCTCAAAGATGTATCCATGGAGTTACCAGCAATTGAATCTGACCCAACATCAAAAAGATGCTGAGACTCTAGAAAGAGTACAGGGAAGAGCAACAAAGATGATTAGGGCACTGGAGGCTAAAACATACAAAGAACAGTTGCTGGAATTGGGTATGTCAAGTTTAATGAAAAGAAGGACTAGGGGTGACATGATACACAGTCTTCCAATATCTAAAGGGCTGCCACAAAAAGAGGGAATCAAGCTATTCTCCAAAGCACCTGAAGGCAGGACAAGAAGCAATGGATGGAAACTAATCAAGGAGAGAAGCAACCTGGAACTAGGGAGAAATTTCCAGACAGTTAGACAATTAACCAGTGGAACAACCTGCCTCCAGAAGTTGTGAATGCTCCAACAATGGAAGTTTTTAAGAAGACTGAACAACCATGAAATGGTATAGGGTTTCCTGCCTAAGCAGTGGGTTGGACTACAAGACTTCTAAGGTCCCTTCCTATTATTGCTATTGTTGTTGTTGTTGTTATCATCATCATCATCATCATCTCTGTAGCCTGCAGGACCTATTTTGTTGGCAGTGAGAAAGAGAGGAGATTGATAAGGATGCTGACCAGTAGCCAGATTAATTAGAAAATGCACTAAAACCAGCAGATGGAACCTTTGCATTAAAGTGGCTACAGAACCTCCAAATCTGAGCTAGAACATCACGGTGAGGAAGGAAATGCACTGAAACAAGAAACGAACTGATCTGGAAATGTTGTTGAAGACCTCACTGAGCAAGATCATGCCTTGGTGATATGCATTTCTTTGGACAAGAAGCTCATGTGTGAGTGCCCTATGGACACTACCCATATAGTAGTCCTTGACCTATGACACAATTGGGACTGGAACTTCTATCGCTAAGTCTTTGAGATGAGTTAGAATCTTGTCCTTCCTTTATTCCACCTTGCTCTTTTTGATATATCAGAAAGTCTTTCGATAACTAGTCCATTTCCAAGGCATCATTTACTGACAACATGTGTAACTATAGCAGTATTTCTCAACTTTGGGGGTTTGAAGATGTGTGGACTTCAACTCCCAGAATTCCCCAGTCAGCTTGCTGACTGAGGAATTCTGGGAGCTGATGTCCACATATCTTCAAGCTCCCAAGATTGAGAAACACTGTTATAGATGCACATGTTATCAGAAAAGGATGATGTTGACAATGTTGTAAGCCAATCATTCCCAACCGTCCTGCATACAACATAGAATAATAGGGATGGAAGAGACCTCGGAGATGTTCTAGTGCAGGGGTAGGCAACCTTGGCTCTTTTATGACTTGTGAACTTCAACTCCCAGAATTCCTGAACCAGCATCATAAAAGAGCCAAGGTTGCCTACTCCTGTTCTAGTCCAATCCCTTGCTCGAGCAGAAGATGTTATACCATTTTGGACTGTTCAATCCAATCCCTTCTTGAAAGCCTCCAGTGATGGAGCACACACCATCTCTTGTGGTAAGCCATATTTGTTAGATTTCAGTGCCTACAGAGCCTGAGAAACTGAAGGGATTTGCTCTAATGAATGCTTTTCATCTGCATGGAAAGTGGCCTTAAGCCCACAAGACACGGAACATAGAACAACAGAGTTGGAAGATGCTGGAACAAGAGACCTTATACCATTCTGTACAAATGGTTGTCTAATCTCCTCTTGAAAACCTCCACTGATGGGTAGGGCACACTCTATCCCAGTGGTTATTACCCAAAGAACTGTGTTTGTCCTTCAAGCATCAGGCAGCAATGCTTTTGTGAACAACACAGGTTGGGTGGAGTGTCAGAATTCCATTCTACCCTCACATCCCGATGCATCCAATTCTAATGGCTTGGCATTTTGAACATGACAAGCCGCGAGAACATTTTAACAGGAAGTCATTTATAAATTCCCCCAAGATTTCTGGCATACAATTGCTTTAAAAAAAAGATGGAGAGAAAAAAGTAGCACCCATCTCATACATATGCATTTTTCTGAGTTTCTTTCTCTTCTTTCCCTCTCCCTTCCCTTCCCCTATTTCCAACAAATCTATTATTGTTTTTAGCAGCAATGGGAGATCATGAGTAGCATTTTTAAGAGTACATCATTTATCACTAACACTGTAATTTATAATGTATGCAACCGGTTGTAATAGTTGTAATGAAAACCTGGAATTGGGTGATAGATGGCTTGGGGGGAGGTGTATTTAAAAGGTATCTTGTTTGTATTCTTGTAAGTATATCACCAGAAAGGAGCACACAATTGTTTGAATAGAATTACCGCTCTATCTTCAATTACCTTTTTCTTCACAACTCCTCTCATCTCAGCCTTCGTGCTTTCAGAGCCTTGGGAAGAAAGAGAGGAAGAATAACCTATTGATTCTACTTTCTGCATATTAATAACTCTCTAAATACCTCTTCTTAGAAATTTGGTTCAACTGGGGGCAAGCATGCAAGCGTAGAAGCCTGTTTAATATAAGTTACATGTGGTATCCAGGATATTATTCGGCTGGTGATGGTATGACCGTCCTCCCATTATTCCAACCAAGTCAGTTCAAAACAGGTTCACCTAAAAGAATATTTTTTTTGGAAAAAACAATGGAGCAATACACTGCCCTGCCATTTTTCCCAATATACAACCACCTGCCTTGAGTTTTATTGCTAAACCGTTTCTGTCCCCAACCGTTTATCAGCAAAAGCCATTTCTCTTGGGAATCTATTTCTCAGTGAGTCCATTTGTCTGTCATGTCTGCAGAAGGAACCTCAGCATTACCCTTTATTTCCATAGGGGACCTCAAAGGGATCCCCATGCAAAATAGAATGGTCTTGGGTACCGAGTGGAGTCCATGGGGACCCAGAGCTCTGTTGAAGAATGATTGTCTTTTTTCCCCAAAAGGCAACTGGACTTTGTTTTCCCTTGAAGACATTTTGCTTCTTATCCAAGAGGTTTCTTCAATTCTGAACTAAAGAAACTTCTTGGATAAGAAGCAAAATGTCTTCAAGGGAAAACAAAATCCAATTGCCTTTTGGAGGGAAAAAAAGCGGACCTTTGGGACAACCATGACCTGAATGACTGAGCATCTCCATAGACATGAAGAAAGGCTGGGTTCAACTTCTAACAGACAAGGATTTGTAGGCAGAAGAGGTGATTTTGAAGGAACCCCTACCTTTGTGGCCATTATTAATGATGATCCAGTACTGGCTGGGTGTACTCTGTAAATGGTCTCCTCCTTAGCCTTCTTCCCATCTGGAAATTAAGGAGTCTTCAAAGATGGCAAAAACAGTGAATATTCATAAGGAAATGTCTGAAGCTTTGGGAAGCATCTTCTCCATCCTGGAGTGCCCACTATCTCCTAGATGTGTTTGATTCTCAGAGACCCTGAGCAGTGGGAGGATAAAGGAATAGAGAAGTGCAGACGTTTGGAAGAACAAAGAGACAGTGGAAGTGTGAGCAGAGATGGGCTGAAGCCAGTGGAGATTGGTGAGAGTTGCATTCCTTGGATGACTGATACAATGCATGTGGATGGAGTAAGACCCATCACTTCATTACACGTGCCATCTTTTATCTTTATCTTTCTTCTTACTTTAGCATTTTGCTTCTTTCTTCTTCAAAGAGGCATTAGAAAAACACCAACAATCTCCTGTGCTTGAGGAAACCATTCATAAAGGAGGTCCAAACCTGGATATTTGTAACATATGGGGAACTATGATGTGATCTTCCTTAATCCCCTCGTATCAATATAAATGTCTTAAGACAAAAAAAAAATGACCAGGATGAAAGGGAGTGAATGAGTAAAATGGTAGAAAAAATAAATAAATCAAGTTTTGTTCAGAAGCTTTTAGGCTGATACAGCAGTCTCAGAAACTGCCAGCTTAGGTATTCTATTCCTTAGGCAATATGGCAATTTGTATATGATTACCCATCATTCTCCCTGATTGCCTCTAACTGGAGAGAATATTGTAATTGGCAAAGTCTCAGAGAAAAAGAGGTGCTTACTGCTACTTTTGATAGGAGTAAAACAGGTTATATACATGATCTCCATGATTTTCCAAGATTACTTGCCATACTTCCATGCTTAGGAGTCAAGGCCACATCCACAGGAATAGAAATAATTTGTCATTTAAAAACATCTCGTTAGATCATTGGTGTAGTAACCCTATACGCAGTGATATGTAAGCCTTGAAGAAGCCTGTAATTGAAATTTATTTCTGAGATACATAGAAAATGATGAGGTTAAAATATTGGTTTTTTTTTAAAGTGGGCGGAATGTTTAGATTTTCATCTCATGGGGGGATATGAATTCCAAGAGGAAAACACTGAAGAATAGAGGTGAACAAAATGAAGGTTGTTTTCAACAAAACTGAGTTTCTGTGGCTAAAACTAACTATACCATTCCTACATCGGGATACCCCAGAACTCAGAAAATTGGATTTCTTAGGATGGCCAGATTAAATGGGTATTGATTAAGGATTAGTAATTATAAATTCAGATCCTGAAGCTAAAACTCAAATCCTTTGGCCACCTAATGAGAAGGAAGGACTCACTGGAGAAGAGCCTAATGCTGGGAAAGGTTGAGGGCAAGAGAAGAAGGGGACGACAGAGAATGAGGTGGCTGGATGGAGTCACTGAAGCAGTAGGCGTGAGCTTAAATGGACTCCAGAAGATGGTAGAGGACAGGAAGGCCTGGAGGAACATTTTCCATAGGGTCGTGATGGGTTGGACACGACTTCGCAACTAACAACAACATATCTATATATATATCTATATCTATATCTATCTATATCTATATCTATTTCTCATTGGCCACCTAATGAGAAGGAAGGACTCACTGGAGAAGAGCCTCATGCTGGGAAAGGTTGAGGGCGAGAGAAGAAGGGGACGACAGAGAATGAGGTGGCTGGATGGAGTCACTGAAGCAGTAGGCGTGAGCTTAAATGGACTCCAGAAGATGGTAGAGGACAGGAAGGCATGGAGGAACGTTGTCCATAGGGTCGCGATGGGTCGGACACGACTTCGCAGCTAACAACAACAACAATTATAAATTGGCTTATTAATCTTCATCTACTTAGACTCCATCTTTTCTTCATCAAACACTTTCCAGATATATGGTTGTCCAAATACCATAATTCCCAGCCAGCATCCTGAACACTGAGGTACAGCATACACAGGGAACATGAGCAGGAGAAGATTGTCTTGTTCCTTGACTGATGATACAAGTTTCATTTTATGTTAATTCACCCATAAATCTTAAATTCATATCTTCCTGGATATTTTTTCATTTGTCAACTTCATTCTGCTTTTCCTTTCTGATAACTAACCCTTAAATATTAAAAGTAGAAAGAAATACTGCTTCCAGGCAGCTGGCTGCCAACATTTAGAGTGCAAATTACATCACCATTGATTTTGGGGGCAAGAAATCAGAAGAAGTCAGCAGAGATACACTAAAACTTCAAGCGAGTGTGCGTGTTGGGGAGAACAATAGACCAAGGTTATGAGTTTCCCACTCATGAGCTAAAGCAGATGTGGACTATCTTGCTTCTGTTATGACCATATTTCACCACAGTTAGTCAGGTGGGAGGGGAGAGATGGCTGATGGGGTTCAAACCAATGTTTTCTGTTTTCCCCCTCTTCCTCATGTACTAAGCTAAAGGAATGTGATTGTTTTCCCAAAGGTTTGTTCTGACTTCTAGCCTTGGGGTGTGTGTGTTATGTGCTGAAATTGAACCATATGCATCCTATTCCAGTCTCTGAATAAAACTTGAAAACGACATCCAAAAGCAGCAACAGAAAGATGTAGCTTAATACAATGGAAGTCAGTTGCTGGGCTCGCAACTTGGGCGTCCTCCTGGATTCACGGCTCAATTTTGAAGATCACATAGGATCCGTGACCAGAGGGGCTTTTGCCCAGGTTCGCCTGGTGCGCCAGTTACGGCCCTATCTGGACCGAGATGCCCTACGCACAGTCACCCATGCGCTTGTGACCTCCCGTTTAGACTACTGCAACGCTCTCTATATGGGGCTGCCCTCGAAGACAACTCGGAGGCTTCAGCTGGTGCAGAATGCAGCCGCGCGAGTTGTGATGGGAGTCTCCAGATACTCCCATGTAACACCTCTTCTCCGCGAGCTGCATTGGCTTCCAGTTGCCCTCCGGGTAAGATTCAAGGTGCTGGTGATGACCTATAAAGCCCTAAATGGCTTGGGTCTGGGATATTTAAGGGAACACCTGCTGCCGGCATCAAGTTCCCTTCGTCCTGTGCGCTCCCACATGGAGGGCCTTCTCAGGGTGCCGCCGGTAAAAGACTGCCGGCGGATAACACCCATGGGTAGGGCCTTCTCAGTGGGTGCGCCTGCCCTTTGGAACCAGCTGCCCGTGGAGCTCAGGACTGCCCCCGACCTTCGGTCATTCTGCCAGGACCTGAAGACCTGGCTCTTTGAGCTTTCTGGCCCAGGCTGAGAGTTTTTAAATGGGGTTTTATATTTGTTCAGGGATTAAGTTTAATTATTTTAACTGTTTTTAATGTTTGTATTGTATTGACGTTTTTAAATACTTTGTAAACCACCCTGAGTCCTATGGGAAAAGGGCGGTATATAAATTCACTAAACTAAACTAAACTAAACTAAATCAAATAGTTGGATCGGGGCAGCCAAATCATTGCAGCAGACTTCAATGCAATGTTTAAAAATGTTTCAGCCATACAACATTTTTTTCTTTTCCTAGCTGCCTACCAGCTGTTCTTGTCAACCTTTAGCTGGACACCTAGAAAGACCTGGCTCCTGTTCATGTGACACAATGTATATAATTAATTTGAACATCTCTGTTCTGTTTTTATTAAAAGCACTCTCAGAATGGTTTACAATTTTTAATTAAATAAAGCAGGATGTTAAAACACTTAATGACATGTTATAAAAATATGGCACAAGCATGCAAAATAAAATTAGCACAGATTAACATAAAATAATCGCAAACATTTAAATAATTTTAGGATCACTGCAGGAGTTAACCCTTTATTAAGTGAAAGAAGGACTGAGAGAAGTTAAAAGTAGATGGCCTTAAGGTTTCTTGAAGATGTGTAGAATTCCCAGAATTCCCCAGCCAGCATGAATTCTGGGAGTTGAAGTCCACACATCTTTAAGTGTCCAAGGTTGAAAAACACTTTCATAAGATGTTGATAGAGTTATAAGACCTAAAATGTTGGGAGAATTAGATGAAACAGAATGATTCAAATTTACTCCTAGAGAAGAAGCCAGTTGAAGAAATAAGGATGTCAACTTTGATATTTGACAAGGACTGGATGTCACTACACAGAAATTACATGCAGCAAATCACATTTGACCTAATCAACAAAAGGATGGTTGAGTTGATGCATAAAGAAATGCATGATGGGATGCAATTGTCAAATGCTAAAAATTATAGATGGACAGGAGATTAGTCAGAAGACTCCCAATTCACAGCTACGATCTACAGAGTGCTTCTGAAATGAAAGAGAACCAAACATTCAGAACCAGCATTGGAAAAATGGGCAGGGCACAGAAAGTTTTGAAATAAAGTATGTGAAATTCTGGTCTCTCCGTTGCACTCTGAAGTTGGGGAGAGGATAGAAAGAACTTAACTGGATATCATTTTTTAACTCCTATCTATTCTTCTCCAATCTTGCTTTCTTTAATAAATAGGGCTTGCATTTGATACATAGCAGTCTCTGGAATTCTTTTATAATAGCTTCATTAATTTAGTTCTTGCAGTACACTCATTTATTTTTTACTTATGCATCTTTGAATTCCAGTCTGTGATTCATTATGATGAGTTTGTGGCCTAGCTGGTTGGGAAAGAGGGGAGTTGTAGTTCATAGTTCTGGAAGGTGAACAATTGGAGAAATTTTTTTTAAAAAAACTTCCCATTCCATAGCTTTAATATTTCTTGATCATTTCAAGATTATCCTTGAAAACTTGATTTGTTACATAAGCCTCCCCCTTGCCAGGACATAGGACAGTGCTTCTTTCAGACTACGATTATGACTTGAGAAAACCTATGCCAGCCCATTGTTGATTCCTTGTAATATTCTCACAAGCAATTTCAAACTAAGCAAGCAGAGATCATTGCTTAGTAAAATCGGTGTGACTGCATTAGTAATGGATATTTTCTTTTGAAAAAGAGAAATACTCAAATCTGTTTAAAATATATCCCCCTTTTTTGCATCTGAATGTGCCTTGTATTGTTCTGGGAAGCATACTTCATCTCATTTCAGCTCCAATCTGCGTGCATTTTTCATAATGCCAACTAGAATCTGAAACGGTGCTTTGTGTGCCCAGATCTGGAAAGTTGTGTTCTGGATGGGTTGTAAAATTAATGTTATGGAAATTAGATGTGATCTCACCCATATTTAAAATGTTTGTAATCCACACATTTTAGTAGTTGGTCTAGAAGACCTCCAAGGTCCCTTCCAACTCTGTGATTCAGTATAGATCTCAATGCTGAAGATAGTTATTTGTCATTTGCACTGAATTAAGTGGTTGCAGCAAAAGTAAAGCTAGATCTGTGTATTCCCATGCAAAGGTTACACTTTCCCCCTTTCCCTGGCCCTCCACTCCGGACCAGTCCATCAGTGTCCAACAGTCTGCCTTTTTGATGTTTTGGGATTTGCTTGGATGTTTGTTCCCTCTCTGTGCAGTTTTGCATTCTTTTCCTAGGCCAGGTGTCCTTGGCAGCTGGCTTATTCTGGTTTGGCACCCCTGGTTCTTGTCAACAGGTCTCCCCTCCCACTGTTTGTCTTACTACCCTGAATGCCTTCCCTGCTCACTTGCATTTTATGGCAGGATGCCAGCAAAGTGAAAAGCTGAAGATGGCAGACCTGAGAGCAACCATCCTGCTTTAGCCTCCCAGAGTTTCACTGGCTAGTTGCTGGGAGGGGGTGGGCGGGCTGTCCTAAGTAATTTTCCTCCACCCAGATCCAAAGGAGCCTTTAATTTCTATTCCAATCAAACTCTTCCTTCAGCAGCCAGACCAAAGGCGGATAAGGAGGAGCTGGCATCTCCAGTGACTCCAATTTGGTTTTAGTATTCAGTGAGAGTTTCTCCTGCTTTTGATATATTGTAATTCAAGCAGAGACAAACCAGTCAGAACTTTCCATTTACAGGTACCAGAGCAAAGAATACACATATTTATAGGCAGAAAAGAAGACCTGAAAATGGGAGCTGTCACATCGCTGACAGCATCAAAGGACCATACTTGAAAGACTGAAGGGATGGGGCGAAAGTGAAGCCAGGCAGCCAGACTGTGGATGCAGATAGGGAGGTACCATGACAGGTCTGCCTTTTGTGGGACTCTTGAATGAAGTTGGAGGCAGTGGAGCATTGTCAGAGTGGAAACAGATGTATTTTCTACATTACTTTGTGACTTGTGTAGAAGAAAAAGGGGGGGGGAAGCAACAGAAACACTTGGGTTGCACTTTTAACTCCTTACCTCTCATTATCCAGGAGATGCCCACCTAAGGCAGCAATATTCTTTCTCAATCATATTCTATAAGATGTTTAGCTGCCTTCTTTACCAAATTGGAAGTCACTACTCAATGTTCTGCCAGCAGAAAAAACAAACAAACAAACTCCCTCGCCTCCAACTTCTTGCAGCGGGCAGCAGAGTTTCCTTTTCCCTATTTGAGTGGATTTTGAAGTGGGCTTTCCCTCCACATGTGCACAAAAGGGGTGCTGGACTCCCTAGCAATCTGGGAAGGAGAATGTCGAGTAGATACCACCTCGTGTGAAGCCAGTGTCTGATTCAAAGAGTCGGACCAAGAGGTATGCAGAACCTTGGACAGCTCCTCAGAACCTTGGACAGCTCCTTGCCAGAGAAAATAGTGCTGAGCAAGTCTGAACAAATCTGTCAGATCCAAACTACTCCAAGTAATCTGCTCAAGACGGTAACAACAAAGAGATGAAAATAACCTGTGATCTGAGTTGGATAAGTTTCTGGGATCATGGAATGAGCTCTTTACCGAAAAGCTTATAGATAAAAAGCCAAGCCTCCTCTTAGAAGGCCAAACGATTCCAGTTTAAGCTAAAACCACTGGATTCATGTGTGGCTGCTGGGGTACTTTGCTCTCGTGTCACATGGCATCATACAATAAGGGCCTTTCTGCTGTTTTTCTGTACCTAGCTCAATGCACGCCCCTCCTCTTTTTCAAATCAGCACGGGTCAGGCAACCGCACAGTGAATGGGGCCATAAATGGCAGCAGGAGATATTGGCATTGAATTTGCAGCCAGAAATGAGTGTCAGGGCTCAGTAATGCTTCCTCCAAAACAGAGCCAGGCTTGATGAGCCCCCAAAGTCTTCTCTGACTCCAATTAAAAGGGAGCATTCCAGCTTTCTCCCACTCAGGCTGGCTCTGAACAGCCTTTGGCGAGAGGTACTAACTCATGGCTAAAGACCTTTGGGAGCAGACTGGTGAGGTTGGGCCCGATGCAAATGACCTGGCCTGCATTCCATTAGCCAGCTTGCCCATCTTTGGGGCCCATTTTTCCTGCTCTAATTATTTTGCTCTCCTTTTAAGTGGAGCTCACTTTCCCCAGCAAACTCCACTGCAGGCGCCATTGATCAACTTGTCAAAGGTTTCCCCACCCCATTGGAGAGAGCTGCCCTCCCTTTTTTCTGCTTCCCTATCTTTTCAACAGAACAGGGTAAGGAAGGGAGGGAAAGCCACCACAGAAGAGAACAAAATGTAATTACTCTCTCTAAACAATCCCAAGATTTCCAAGGCTGGTGAATGATTAATTACAGCCACAGCACAGGCAGGAGCTTGAGCAAATGGATGGATTTTCTGCCTGGTTTGGGAGGTGTGTGTGGGGTGGGGGGTGGGGGCAGCAGTCCTCTGCAGGAATCAACAAGCAACTGGTAGGGAAATCTGAGATCCAGGAACACTTTAAGAAGAAATCACAGAAGGAAGAGCTTTACACAGAAATAATCAATGCTCCATATAAATGCCCATGGGAAAGCTTTGCTGACTGGGTCAATGCATGCAATTATGCCCTTGTTTTCCTCCTTGGTATTGTGAAAGGTCCTGAAGTATATGCTTCTGAGATGGTGCAGCCTAGCACCTCTAGCCAGGAAAGGATGTCCTGGAGATATAGGAAAGTGGCAGCAAAAGTAGGATGTTGTTGTTAATTGCAAAGTCGTGTCCGACCCATCGCAACCCTATGGACAACGTTCCTCCAGGCCTTCCTGTCCTCTACCATCTTCTGGAGTCCATTTAAGCTCAGGCCTCCTGCTTCAGTGACTCCATCCAGCCACCTCATTCTCTGTCGTCCCCTTCTTCTCTTGCCCTCAACCTTTCCCAGCATGAGGCTCTTCTCCAGTGAGTCCTTCCTTCTCATTAGGTGGCCAAAGTATTTAAGTTTTAGCTTCAGGATCTGGCCTTTTAAAGAGCAGTCAGGGTTGAACTCCTCTAGGACTGACTGGTTTGATCGCCTTGCAGTCCAAGGGACTCGCAGGAGTCTTCTCCAGCACCATATCTCAAGGGTCTCAATTCTCTGGCGCTCGGCCTTTCTTATGGTCCAACTTTCACTGCCATACATTGCAACTGGGAAGACCATAGCCTTGACAATACGCACTTTTGTTGACAGGGTGATGTCTCTGCTTTTTAGTGTGCTGTCTAGATTTGTCACGGCTTTCCTCCCGAGGAGCAAGCGTCTTTTAATTTCTTGGCTACAGGATTTTTATAGGTAGTCCTCTCATACTGACTGGACACTTAGGGGACTGGAGGCAAAAGCCAATGAAGAACACTTGCAGGAGTTGGATATGTCTAATCTAATGAAAAGAAGGACTAGGAGCAACATGATGAGAGTGTTCCAATATTTGACGGGGGGTCAACCTCTTCCAATATTTGAAGAGGGGGTCAACCTATTTTCCAGAAGGCAAGACAAGAATCGATGGACGGAAACTAATCAAGGAGAGTTGCAACCCAGAACTAAGGAGAAATTTCCTGACAGTGTGAACAATTAACCAGTGGAACGACATGCCTTCAGAAGTTGTGGGTTTTCAGAAGAGACTGCGCAAGATGATGTATAGGCATCCAGGGGCTAGGAGTGAGACCAGAATTGATTCATTTTGTTTATCTTGCTTTGTAATACTATTTTCTCACCATAAAGGCTTCAGACCCATACAAAAAGTTAAAGGTTCCCCCGCACATGCGTGCTAGTCATTTCCGACTCAAGGGGCCGGTGCTCATCTCCGTTTCAAAGCCGAAGAGCCAGCGCTTGTCCGAGGATGTCTCCGTTGTCATGTGGCCGGCATGACTAGATGCCAAAGGCTCACGGAACGCTGTTACCTTCCCACCGTAGTGGTCCCTATTTTTCTACTTGCATTTTTACGTGCTTTCGAACTGCTAGGTTGGCAGAAGCTGGGACGAGTAACAGGCGCTCACTCTGTTACGTGGCACTCGGGATTCGACCCACCAAACTGCTGACCTTCTGATCGACAAGCTCAGCGTCCTAACCCACTGAGCCACCGCGTCCCATAGCAGATAAAAAAAGAGAGCTTTCATTGGAGTAGGCCACAAGGTACCGCTGGGATCAACAGGTGTCTGGGGCTTGCCAAACGTGTTTCCCATTTGGAAAATAAAACAGGAAACTGGCCTCTTGTCACCAAACCCAGTCTTCTCATCCTCTTCATTTTCAAGATGGCCTCCCATTAGGCACAACTCAAAAATAAAAAGGATGGGTTCCACAGCCTAGTGATGTGTGTGTGTGTGTGTGTGTGTGTGTGTGTGTGTGTGTGTGTGAGAGAGAGAGAGAGAGAGAGAGAGAGAAACCTCCCCAGAAAAAGAAACCAGAAAACAAGCAGGCAGTAGCAGTAGGTATAATGAGACATTTGGTGGCCAAAAGAAAGATTTCATGAAAGTATCTGCAACAGGTTAAAGTAGCAAATTGCCCATTGGCTTTCTTTTTACCCTCTCTGCTCCTATCTCACAAAGCCTCCAACTCATTGTCTCTAGTAGTCTCAGAAGGAGGATGTCAAGGTTCCAACTGATGATCCCAACAAAGGAAGCACAGCTGAGGCATTCTAATGCCAAACTTTATTGAGCACAGCATATGGACACTGATGAATAGAAAAACAGCTCAGGCGAAAATGGCGCCAGAACGGTAAATTAAAAGTGTAGAATCTCCCTTCCCCTCTGATAGTGCAGGTCACATTCCCCCAATTAAGGGTCAGAAATGTGTAAGGAGAAAACCTTCAGTTCCCAGGCAAATGGTTCTCCAATGACCTTGATTCTCATGAGGGACCGCTGGCACCTGCGTTGAGCACTCCGAACACCCCCTCCCCCCTTCATCTATAGGCAAGCTAAGAAAAAAACAATGGCTGAAGCGGAATAACATTTCTTTGATGCTTTTTTTTTTTTTTTTTATTGAAAAGTTTTAAAATACAGTTTTCCTTTAAACCCCCCCCCTTCCCCCTCCCTCCTCCCCTCCCTACCTCCCCCCTATCCCCCCCTCCCCCTCTCCCTCCTCCCTCCCCTGCCTCCCCCCCCTACTTCCCCTCCTCCCCCCCTCCCCCCCCCGACTTCCCAGAGCAAAATACAAGGTATATATCTAAAAAGCAATCATAAACAATCATATACTAACAATTATAAACTCTAAAATCCATCACTCTCTAGCTTATATAGAGTAAACCAATCCTTAATAATACTAAATGTGTATAAAGAACTAAAATAAAAGAAAACTAGCGTCATTCCCATCTATGTTCTTCCACAATTCACTATTTCCTAAACATATTCTCATTTACACATCACAAACACCTATCCCTATTAACCTCTCTAGCCAAAATAGGCTATAATAGATAGTTCTTACACAAATTAACCCACATTAACCCACAAAACTTTCTTCCTCTTCCTCTGTAATAAATTGTCCATTAATTCCAAATTAAAGATTCTGTTACCATACATATCATCCCAAAACTCTTAAAAACACAACTACCACTTGACTATCAGTATGTTGTGGAAGTTCCATAGATTTCTACTAGACCTATTTTCTTTTCTTTTTTGAGCGTTTTAAGGCAGCACGCGTCACCCTCTGTTCTCTAGGATCATCCAAAAGAGTTGCAGCTTGATCTCCTCCTGTACCATTCTCGTCTATCTGTCCATCTTCATCCTCTTGATGTTCTCCTTCTCCAGATCCCTCTGCAGCTTCCAAAAGTGTTGATGGGGTTGCTTTTAAGACACTGTTGTAAAAATCATGTGCTTGCTTCACAGTACCCAAACAGTACCTTTTGCCTTCATACATGAAGCTCAACCCAGCTGGGATCTCCCATCTGAACCTTATATCCCTTTGCTTGAGCTCTTGCACAAGAAATATAAAGTCCTTCCTTCTCTTTAAAATCTTTGGAGGAATTTCTTTTAGAACCAAAACTTCTTGACCAGCAATCACAACTTTAGTATCATAGGCAGCTTGTATAACTTCATCTCTAATTTCCCTTTTTACAAAATAAACCACCACATCTCTAGGCAACTTTCTCTGTTTAGCAATCCACGAGTTCACACGAAACACTTTGTCCATGCCTTGTTTTATTTCAGATGCTGGATGGTTCAATACCACCTCAAAAGCCTCAGAAACCAGCTGCTTTAAATCTTCCTTAATATTCTCTTTTAGGCCTCTAATTCTAACAGCAAACTGCATCTGATAAAATTGAGCCAGGCTCAGTTCGCTATCCATTTTGTCTTTTAAATCTTCAATTTCCAATACTTTTGCTTCTAATATAGCATTCTTTTGAGTCAGTTCTTCCACTTTGTCATCCAGCACCTCCACACATTTAGCTACTTTATGCACTGAGGACAAAATGTCTACCTTTATCTCTCTAAGTTTCTGTTCCATCCTTTCTTCCATTCTCTGCTCCAATTTCTCCAATTTCTCCTCCATCTGTGCAAATTTAACACCCATTGACTCCAAAATTAACTGGGTATGTTTTTCAAGATCCTTCGATGTCACTACATCTGGAGAATGCAACGCCTGCAGTAGTGATTGTTGTTGCACCGGAGAATTTCCAGCACTCCGAAAAGTTCTAGGGGGAGGTTTAGACGCCATCTTTTACTTACAATTGTGTCGCACTTTCACTTTAAGTTTTAAGCAAAGTCCATCAAGCTCGAGAGTAAAATAAAATAATCCTCTTCATCTCTTCATCTTTCCCTCTTGTACTGCTCTGCCTGCTCTTTTCCTTTCATAGTCTCTCCTTCAAGCAGGGATGGTCGCAGACGCCTGGCTCTGCTCCATGAAGTCCGGAGCAGAGACGCTAGCCAGCTGGGAGCAGCCCAGGCTACGGGGGAGTTCGATCCTTCAGCCGCCCAAGCTCCAAGCTCAGGCGGCCCCGGAGAACTCAACCCCTACCTGGGGGCTCACCCCCTCCTCTTCTCCCGAGGAGGGGGCTTCAAATTCGCCCGAACAGCTGATCGGCGCTGTTTCGGGCGAAAAATCACACAGCTGGGCGGCGGGCAGCCCGGGAAGGCTGTCTCCGGCGCCGCGGAGCCACCGGAAGTCCTACATTTCTTTGATGCTTGACACCGGACCTGAAGCCACAATCTGACATCCGGGGTTAAGTAGAGGCTGCATTTACATACGGTGCAGAGGGGTAAAATGTCCACCTGATATTCAGAGAAAAGGTGAACTGTTGTTTATTTATCATGCTCAAAGACTCAAACAAATTCTGTGAACCTACATTTTTACAGTCATGGTGGCTTGGAGGATGGAGAGGGCGGCAGAACATAGAAATAAGAGGACGTATGGATGTGATGCAATGTGGTCTAGACAGCACACTAAAAAGCAGAGACATCACCCTGTCAACAAAAGTGTGTATAGTCAAGGCTATGGTCTTCCCAGTTGCAATGTATGGCTGTGAAAGTTGGACCACAAGAAAGGCTGAGCACCAGAGAATTGAGGCCTTTGAACTATGGTGCTGGAGAAGACTCCTGCGAGTCCCTTGGACTGCAAGGCGATCAAACCGGTCAGTCCTAGAGGAGATCAACCCTGACTGCTCTTTAGAAGGCCAGATCCTGAAGCTAAAACTCAAATACTTTGGCCACCTAATGAGAAGGAAAGACTCACTGGAGAAGAGCCTCATGCTGGGAAAGATTGAGGGCAAGAAAAGAAGGGGATGACAGAGAATGAGGTGGCTGGATGGAGTCACTGAAGCAGGAGGCGTGAGCTTGAATGGACTCCAGAAGATGGTAGAGGACAGGAAGGCCTGGAGGAACCTTGTCCATGGGGTCGCGATGGGTCGGACACGACTTCGCAACTAACAACAACAACAACAACAACATGCAGTGTATTCAATAAACAGTAAGACTTTAGGAAATGGAATGAACCTGGATTTTTATTTGGATTTTCAAGCTGGATGTTGATATTGGAGCATCACCTGGAACACCATCAGCATTGACAAAATCCCTACCAGTTCATTGCAAAAGGCAGGTTTACTTGGAATAGTTTACATCCTGTCACGATACCTTTAAAACCACCAAACATCAACCTCTCCCTATCCAAGGTCCTTGGGAAGGACTCAATAGGTGGATAAAAATGCCACTTTGATCTTTTTATTTCAGTCATTTAAAACAGCACAGAAATAAATCAAACACCGAAAGCACTCTGCTTCAACCATCAGTTTTCCCCACCACCTATGTTTTGTGAGCAAATATCTTTGCTACTTCCTTAAGATTCTGCTAATATTAACTTATCCAGATATCTGCCAAAGTGAGTTGGCTAATTGCTCCAGTCAATAGTACTTGACTTGCAATACTGGTGGCTTAGGCATTTCTACTTAATAAGTTGCTCTGGGAATGGCTGGATTTGATCAGAGTCTTCCCAGTCCCAGTCCAGCACCTTTACCACTACAACATCCTGGTTGTAGATGGCCAGAAGAGATACAAGAATTTTCCAAGCCAATCTTATTCCCCTGGACCAGGGGTAGGCAACCTCGGCTCTTTTATGATTTGTGGATTTCAACTCCCAGAATTCCTGAGTCAGCATGGCTCCTGAACTCTGCGTTCTAGTCCTACTTTAGGTGTGAAAGCTGGTTGGCTAACATTAAACCAATCACCAGTTGACTGTGACTTCTAATCCCACCTTAGGCACGAACGTCAGCTGGTTGACTTTGGGCCAGTCACGCTTTCTCATCCTGACCTTCCTCACGCGGCTATTGTTGTGAGGAAACTAGGAGGAAGGAGGAGTATCTGGTATGTTCAATGCCTTCAGCTATTTATAAAGTAATAAAAAAGTTGAGATAAAAATCTAATAAACAAAGAAATAGCCAGGTGAGTTGTAACAATGCCACTAATGGTGCCCTTTTTTTTTCTAACTCATTACATTAGCAGAATTCCTTCACTTCTCTGGCTGACTGTAAAGGTTGATGGAGATGCAGCTGTATGACATGCTGAGCAGAGGTCTGCACAGATGTGGGGGTTCAAAAAAGCTAAGATGGAGGCTGTGACAGTGTGATTTAAGCCCTGCTCCTCCCAAGGATTAGGGCTTCAGTCACTTGGTTGAGGTTGATACCTCCATTTTTTTTTAAATCCCTCCCTACAGAAAGCCTAAGGCTAAGTTTAATTATCTGGAGGGCAATGAGTTTGCAAAGGCTGGCAGCTTAGCTGTGATTTCAGATCCTTCCTTGGTCTTCTGCTGATTGTCTGCTCCGTGTAGCAGCTCTTCCTTTGGTGTCCTCTTTTTCTTGGCATCTGTCTCCGTTCTCTGCCTCCACTTGTTCTATACCAGCCTGCTACTGGCCCTGCAGCAAAAGCAGGGACAACCCCTTTACAAACGGCAAGAGGCTGGAATAAAGCCTGCCAAATTTATTAACATAAAACAGAGCAAGACAAGACACCAACCATGAAACAGGTGCTAAGAAGCAGGAACTATCCAAGCGGTTGCCTTCAGCAAACCAGCCCTCCCACACATTCCCCTTAAATACAGTTCAGGGCGTGGCCTCTCTCTGCCTCCTTCCGAGGTGCCCCATTGCCTTCCTCTGTTTACTCCTGATTGACTGCCTCCTGCGTCGGGCGTCCTTGAACAGGGCCAGCTGTGGGTCATCTTCATCCACGCTGTCAGGCTCACACAGCTGGGTCTCCGTCGTGACCAAGTGGGAAGGGCACGGCTGAGGGCTCTGCGGAGCCTCAAGGCCATCATCAGCAAGCTCTTCAACACCCCCCCTCCTCCTCTGAGTCGTCCGACCCAACTGCCGAACTCACAGGCTGACCCTGAATCACAACACCACTCCCCACCTCTTTCAATTCCTTCTTTTTGCAATTGATTTTCTACTTTCTATATATACTGTCCCCAATGGTATCTCCTTCGGTCCTTTGCTTTGCTTCTTCCTAATCTTACTATTTCTGCTCAGATCATTATCACGAGCTCAATACACAGAGAGCAGGATGTATTGTTCTTCTGACACCCCTCCCACCCTTAAAAGCATTACTTTCTATCTCAATTCGTAGCCTCCGTCTTCAGTATTGGTAGCATTTCGAGAGCTCGGATATTATCGTTGATCTTCCCCTCTCTTTTTCTGCTGGAGTTAAGGACTGGTAGTCTCTCTAAAATCCATCTTTTCTTATCTGCTGATTCCACCAAACCCTTATTTGGACTCACATCATATCCTGCGTTGATTATTGCAGTGTTTTTCCTCCTGTCTCTCAGATGAGTCCTATTATTATCTCTGTTCCTGACTTATTTTGCTCACTTAGGTTTTCTTCCTTCATGCTTTAATTGTATGTACATCCCTGTGTTTTGTTGCATTGCCTTTTTTGTAAAAAAAAACCTTAATAACTTTTAAATGTCTTTCTGTAAGCTCACTTCTTAGTTGATCATATTTTTATCTCTTCTGTCTTCATTGATTTCTCTCTGTACTCCTCCTGGCTCTCCTCATTCATCAAAGTGTGAGAATAATTCTGACTTTGGTCGTGAGAAAGTACTTTTCTATCCTAGAAACTCACATGAAAGGCAGAAGAAATAGCCTCATAGGTCAATGGGGAAAAAAATCTGCTCTGCATGCAAGAACATTACCCATTGGGCTCTGAAAACCTGAACTGCCAGCATCCTTCTAGAAAATGTTGGTCCAGATCAGAAAAACACAACCTCTAATTTTTCCCTGGCCTTGTGAACCCACAAAAGCCACCTGAACTCTTCTCGTCCAAAGGAGTTAACCAATGCCGTCCTTGGTTGCATCAACAGAGGGACCGCATCAGGATCATAAGAAGTGACAATATTGCTTATTACCACAGTAGTGGGACTACCCTTGGAATATTGCATTCTCTTCTGGTCACCATGATACAAAAAATCAGCTGAGACCCTAAGAAAGCCTGCAGAGGGGAGCATAAAAGTGATAAAGGTTCTGGAGGCTAAATCGTATGATGAACAGTTGAGGGAGCTAGGTTTGTCTAACCTATCAAAGAGAAGGATTAAGGGGGACATGATACCTGTCTTTTACTACCTGAGGGGCTGTCACAGAGATTAGAGGGTTGGCTTATTCTCCAAAGCACCAGAGGGTGGGACAAGAAATAATGGGCACAAGCTTGTTAAAGAGAGATCCAGCCTAGAACTAAGGAGAGATTTCCTGACAGTGAGAGCAATTTATCCATGGAATAGATTGCCTCCTGGAATTTGGGTGCTCCATCACTGGAGGTTTTCAAAAACAGACTGGGCAATCATTTGGCTGGGATGGCATAAAGCTTTTGCCTTGAGCAGGGGGTTGGGTTAAAAAGTCCCTTCCAGCCCCAAGATTCTATGCTGTAATCACAATTCATTATTGTAATTAAAACCTTTGGGAGAGGTTTTGACAATATTGGGAAAACCGGAAAGCTTAATAACTTAATTTAATATAATATTTTAATAAATTTAAAGTAATTGGATTAAGAGTCTTTCACTTCCATATAAATTACCCTAGATCAGACTTAGTTTCTATATTAGCCTTAACCATGGTTATCCACAAGGTGGTCAAGGGGAGATAAAGGATGACATTTGCTTCACAACATAATTACACGCAAGGTACAGCTACGAATCATGATGCAAGTACTAGATTCTGCCTTTTGAGCAATTACACCGTTGTGGCTTGTAAGTGACCCTGGTGATACTACCCAATTCTCACCCTTGCCCTAATCCACATTTTGCTGTTTGCTTCCAGCCTGTTGCCCGAAAATTAAAACTAAGTGAAATAATGAAAAATACCTAAAAACATGTCTATTTATTATAACTTCTAAAAGGCCACCAATGCTTCAGTTTGTCTTAGGAGGAGACATTTCTCCATATTCAGATGTACCCGTGAAGTTGGGACAATCCAGATTATTGGCAACAACAATAGGTCAAAGTCCAAAAAGACAGACCCAGCTTGATGATAGAAGCCAAGAGACTAAGAGTTCTAGTCCAGCCTTAGCCATGAATGCCAGCTAGGTGATTTTGAGTCAGTCACTCTCTCTCAGCCCATGTTTATGTATACGGTCATCCAACTCACACTTAGCAACTCCAGGCAGCTTACAAGGATAATAAAGTGCAATGCAAAAACAATAAAAAAGCAATATCTCCCCCCATCATCACCACTTAGCAACTCCAGGCAGCTTACAAGGATAATAAAGTGCAATGCAAAAACAATAAAAAAGCAATATCTCCCCCCATCATCACCACCCTGACAACAACAGTCAAATGAGCCATCCCCCTCTGGGGTACCCAGATATTTTGGCAAAAGCTGGTCTTCAGGGTCTTCTGTGCCAAAGTGGGGACCAATCTTATCTCTGTGGAGATAATATTCCATAGAAAGAAAGCCACCACAGAAAAGGCCTTTCTAGAGGTCCCCTCTGCTAAAGAGGAACATCTTCTAGAAGACCTGATGGGGGAAATGAGAGGAGGAAGGTGTAATGGATGTGTTTCCTGCCTTAATGTTACAGCGTTGACATCATTTCGAAGCACGGTTTTGCTGGTGCAGCAATTATTCTTCTCAGCTTGCCTACCAATCTGTGGGGAGGGAAGAGGTTTGGAATGCAGACTTCAAGAAGCCAGACCATGAGACTCAAGGACATGACATCAGGTGTCTGGCTAGACACAGAAATACCTTACAATATTTTTCTACTTGATTGGGGAACATGACCTGACCCAGAGGGAGGAGGGAGAATTCAATGCTTTTACTTTATATGGGCTTGGAAGGGATTTTGCCAGAGCTGGTTTTGCTTTCATTAGTGCCAAAGTGATGTACTCAATAAAGTTTTACATTAAGAGATTGGAATGTCTCAAAGGTGTTTGCTTGGTTGGGTTCATCAATCAAAACCTTGACACTTGTGTTATTTGTAAAACAAGTAAAGGTGGATACAAACAAACTAACTAACTAACGAAAAGGGAATTGTGATTATGGAGAAGGTGCTGTGCCCCATTACACTTATGTACTTGCACAGATATTTTGGTGCAATATATAACAACATATTCTGACGTCTTTAGTGGCAAGTTAGCAAGTTGCAACTGCTCTAGACTTTGCTTGGAACATCCACGTTTGATTCAAATTATAAGGGAAATATCATTAAGAATAAACAGAAAAAGAAGCAGGGCTCTCTTAGTCATTAAGGAAGCTGCAAAGAGAGAGATCTGCTCATTTCATTTGCATCTAGAGCAAGGGCAAGCAAAATCCTACCCTGAGAAGCGATGCCGAGTTATCTGTTTTATGTATTCTTTCTTTAATGAGGTGTGCTGAGTTCAAACCTGTCTGGAAATTGTTCTTTCTTCCATATCTTTTAACATTAATCTTCAATGGACGAAGTCTGTGGCTGTTGGCTATGGCATGCAAATTTCTCTAGATTTGCTAAAAAGACCCTTTTCTGAAGGAGAGGCATTCATTCATTCGTTTATTTGTTGCATCACACAGACTTAAGGCAGGGAACAAATAACAACCTCATTCTTAGAGATCTCTTTTTAAACCAGATTCCTTTTGCCTGGTTCCTAAAAACAACTCTGGAAAATACTTCTTCCGGGAGATGCTTTGCCACGTACTTTGGTGGATATTCATGTGAAAGAATGCCATAGTGGAGGTAGTCCCCATGGACAATTATCTTTACAGTTGTGATTTTTTTGCAACGGACAAATGATAGACTCTATAGAATGCTAAGTGCAGCTTCTTTTATAGTCTTCTTTAAAAGATGAGGAAATAACTTCTGAAGTTGGCTTGGCTGGCCTTTGAAAATCAGCCAAGGACTTTCTCTGCTTTGAGGGAAGGACATGATGGAAATTCTGTAGGAGCAACCTGTCTTTATTGGTAGACATGAGAAAATCAGTGCTAGCTCTTTGTGTTGTCATTTGAAGATCTGTGTTGCTTTTTGATGCATCTTCTCCCACCATCCAATGTTCTAAGTGGACATCTTTCTTAATCCAGGACTCCAACAAAGAAATCTGGGAATACTAGCAGGACACTTCCCTTTCCCACTGGCAGGAGTGGAATGAGACAACTCACCACGGCCCTCTCACCACAGCCAACTCACTGCTGCCATCTTATCGCTGTTAACTCATTGGGTGAGAACTCACTGCAGGTCAGTTCCATGTGGGATAACTTAGTGTGATAAATGTTATCTGCCACTATTTCTTTGACATTATTTCCATTGACAAAAGTGGAAATACTGTAGAAGAAACAGTGGGGGGATATCATTTACCGTGTTGAGTTATCTCACATGAATTGTCCCATAGTGAGTTGTCCTGAAGTGAGTTGGCCACGGCAAGATAGCCACGGCAAGTTCTCCCAGACCCTGGGAGGAGTAACTGTGACTCAAGAGTCAATTTACATGGCCTGGGTGCCTCCTCATGGCAACAAGTAGGGAAGACATGAGAGGAGTCTTTGCTCCCCTTGTGCCTGAGCTAAGATCCAGGCCACTCCACTGCTGGGCCAACCACCTTTCAAGGGGTAAATTTCTGGTTATGTCAAAATAGAAGCAAAAGGCATCTTGGTCCCTGTGGATCCCAAGACCTCAGTAGTAAAGACCGCAATGCAAGAGGCATAGATGTCCCCTTCGTTCATCCATTCCAGTCAGTTCCTATGCTCTAAATGGAGATCTTTCTTAAACTAGGACTTCAACCAGACAACCAGGGACATACAGCAGGACATTCCCCTTTCCCACAACAAGCCAAATCTAGCTAAGTTGGAATCTGTGCTGATAATAGTCCCAAGCCCTAATGTTGTTTTTTCTTTCCTCCAAATGAATTGGATTACTACCACACCAATCATTTTCAGAAACTTGCTCAGTTGCCATGCTGGAGGGGGAGTGGGTGGGAATTGTGTTCTGATCCATCTGAAAGGCAAAAAAAAAAAAATTGTGTAAGCCTGCCACACCGTAAACCTGTTGTATAGTATTATGTGGTAGTATGTTCTAACTTTAATGCTATTCAGTAACATTACGTTACATTTATTATTTCAAACTTCCCCATTGTTTCCCATTGTTGTTGTTGTTTTTGTTCAGGGAAAGAAAGCACGTAGCTTATTTCTGTTACGGAAAGTTCTTGGCTTCCTTTCAGAAGTTCTCAATAGATCTATTCCCTGACAAAAATTTGTGTAAAAACGTGTTTTTCTTTCTTTTTTTTTAAAGGACAAAATGTACGAGCACGGTTAAAAGCAATGGTTTTGTACTACTGTATTTTTCATTTTACTATTGTTGTGACCCACTCTAATCCAAAGACTCTTGGTGGCATACCACAAAGGAAACATATAAAAAAATAACCTATTAAAACTAATACCCTAAAAATAAAAGCCCTTCACAATTAAAAAGGGATCAAAGAATAATAGAATAAAATTGTTTCAACCAGTGTACAGAAAGGTGATTGTGTGTTGTAAAGATGCATGAAGTGATTGGGGAGGAATCTACTAGGTTTCATTTTGTTTTCTGGGCAAAAATGCCCGGTATGGTCATAAAAGACTAGAGCTCTTGAAAGTTTCAGGTACCTTGTGGTGCTCCTGGGTTGATCACCCAGCCCTTCTGGGAGGTTTTAGAAAGGAGAATTCTCTTCTGAGGTGGGCCCTGCGATTCTGTGAGGGCAAACCTCACAGGTGGCACCTGTGCTGCAAAGATATCTTGATCCAGACATTCTCAGCCAGATTATTTCCAGAAACATTAAAATGCAACTTCTATAGCTCTGAACCAGCAATCCCTTGTCTCTGGAGAATCTCAACTAGGAGCTAGGAACAAATCACATAACTTGAACTAAGCCAGATCACAGTTGAAATGGGCAAAGAGAAGAACCATCAATATATTTGGATGGAAGAAATGTGGGGCAGAAACAAAATGTGTAGAATGGTCTCTCAGTTCCTCTCCTCTCCTATCCTCCCTTCCCCTCCCCTCCTCTCTTCTCCCCTCCCCTCCTGTCCTCTCTCTTCTCCTGCCTTTCCCCTTCTATATCTTTTCCTGCATTTTATCATAATTATAGGAATGGGTGGAAATAAAACTAACTAGTTAACAATATGCTCAGGGAATGAACTCTGGCCAAGCTTTCTCCCAAAACCATTAGTTTTCAGTGTCTCTCTCTCTCTCTCTCTCTCTCTCTCTCTCTCTCTCTCTCTCTCTCTCTCTCTCTCTCTCTCTCTCTTCCCTCCCTCCGTCTCCCCTCCCCTTCCTCCTGGAGGGTCTGGCACCAGAAAGGTGGTGCTACCTCAGTAGGCATAGCAGCAACAGGTTTCCTCTGCCGAGCCTGTTTATGTCAATTTTGAAGCTCCAGATCTTCCAGTAGCTCATTAGAAGTTCTGGAAGATGCTTCTAGACATACACATGCAGAAATGCCACTGTGGAGCCACAGCAGTTCTGCTGCTAGTAATGAATCTCAGCCTACACTTTTTCTTAACGGTTCAGAGCATTTGCTTTCCACAAATATTCCAAAAGAGAACAGAATGCTGCACATCTGTCTGGATAGATTGCATGGCACCTGCCATTATTGCAGGCTGAACATGCATGCATGTCATGTTGAGGTAGCCAAGGAGCATGCATAAATGTCCTGCATTGGATTGCACCATGACTTTGCCAGGGGTGTCCAGTCTCGCTGGCATCTCAGCCTTCCACTGGATAATCCCAAAGGATGAGGACGACCCGAAATATGGCCAGTGAGAGGCGAGCTTTAGAGTCCTAGAAAGGCATGCAGCAAATAGCAACAATATCAGAAGCTGCATCTTCAGCCTCCTCCCACAGTTAAAAAATGAAACAAAACCCTTTTCAAGACAAAACCGTTCATACATTCACAGGCCTGCTGAGATAGAGTAGAAAAACACAACACTTGTCCTGAATCAGAGGGAAGAGCACTTCTGAGAAATTGCAAGAGTGATCTCAGAACAGCATCAATCCTCCTTCTCTAGAACACACTTGCTTCCAATTGTCACGACAGGACGGGCAGGACCCCAAAGGCAAGGGGAAGTCTGGAATTGCCACTAGCTGCCAGCAGACTCCAGCCAAAGGGTCGCCAATGTCCTTGACTGCTGCTTGCAGCTCTATCAGCTTCGGCTCCGTCATGCTATTGTTAAGAATGTCTAATGAATCGCCCAGTGACAAGATTGTCATGGTTCTGATAGATGAAGCCAGTAAAAGCAGAACTCCAAGGCAAGAGGTTTCCTTAAAGAACATATTTATTGGCCACAAAGTATCGGCACAGTCAAAAGTGAAACCAAGTCTGCAGTTCCCTCCCAAGTGTTACAATGTTACAAAGCTGAACTTCCCACCCCAACGCTATGTAATCAACTACGTTCCCCAATAAAATATTTGGCGGGTTTTCAAATGGAAAGTTGCAAGGCTGAACCATCAGAACAGTGTTAAATCAAAGGCTTAGTTTACATTTCTTTCTCCTTATTTTTTTTTTTTTTTATCCCCTTCATGGATTACTGCCTTGTCGTGGCGAAGGGGCTTGCGTAATTCAATGAAGCTATGAGCTATGCCGTGCAGGGCCACCCAAGACGGACAGGTCATAGCTGAGAGTTCTGACAAAACGTGATCCACTGGAGAAGGAAATGGCAACCCACTCCAGTATCTTTGCCATGAAAACCCTATGGACAGTACCAAAAGGCAAAACGATATGACGCTGGAAGATGAGCCCCTCAGGTCGGAAGGCGTCCAATATGCTACTGGGGAAGAGCAGAGGGCTAGTACTAGTAGCGCCAGAAAGAATGAAGCGACTGGGCCAAAGCCGAAAGGACGCTCAGCTGTGGATATGTCTGGTGGTGAAAGGAAAGTCCGATGCTGTAAAGATTTTTTCTCCATAGGAACCTGGAATGTAAGATCCATGAATCAAGGAAAGCTGGACGTGGTCAAACAAGAGATGACAAGACTGAACATCGACATCTTAGGTATCAGCGAACTAAAATGGACAGGAATGGGTGAATTTAATTCAGATGACCATCAGGTATACTACTGCGGGCAAGAATCCCTCAGAAGAAATGGAGTAGCCTTCATAGTCAATAAAAGAGTAGGAAAATCAATACTGGGATACAATCCTCAAAATGACAGAATGATCTCAGTTCGAATCCAAGGCAAACCATTCAATATCACAGTAGTCCAAGTCTATGCCCCAACCACCAGTGCTGAAGAGGATGAAATTGACCGGTTCTATGAAGCCCTACAGCACCTTATAGAAGTAACACCAAAAAATGATGTCCTTATCATCATGGGGGATTGGAATGCTAAAGTAGGAAGCCAAAAGATAACTGGAATAACAGGCAAGTTTGGCCTTGGAGTACAAAATGAAGCAGGGCACAGGCTGATAGAATTTTGTCAAGAGAATACGATGGTCATAGCAAACACTCTTTTCCAACAACCCAAGAGACGGCTCTACACATGGACATCACCAGACGGTCAACACAGAAATCAGATTGACTATATGCTCTGCAGCCAAAGATGGAGAAGCTCTATACAGTCGGTAAAAACAAGACCAGGAGCTGACTGTGGCTCAGACCATGAGCTTCTCCTTGCAAAGTTTAGGCTTAAACTGAAGAAAGTAGGGAAAAGCACTAGGCCAGTCAGGTATGAATTAAATCATATCCCTGTTGAATATACAGTAGAGGTGACAAATAGATTTAAGGAATTAGATCTGATAGACAGAGTGCCTGAAGAACTATGGACAGAGGTTCGCGACATTGTACAACAGGTAGCAACCAAAACCATCCCAAAGAAAAAGAAATGCAAGAAAGCAAAATGGCTGTCTGAGAAAGCTTTGCAAATAGCTGAGGAAAGGAGGGAAGCGAAAGGCAAGGGAGAAAAACATAGATATGCCCAATTGAATGCAGAATTCCAGAGAATAGCTAGAAGAGATAAGAATGCCTTCTTAAATGAACAGTGCAAAGAAATAGAAGAAAACAATAGAATAGGGAGGACCAGAGATCTTTTCAAGAAAATTGGAGAGATGAAGGGAACGTTTAATGCAAAAATGGGCATGATAAAGGACCAAAATGGCAGGGACCTAACAGAGGCAGAAGAGATTAAGAAGAGGTGGCAAAATTACACAGAAGAACTTTACAAGAATGAGCTTAACGTCCCAGATAATCACAATGATGTGGTCACTGACCTCGAGCCAGACATCCTAGAATGTGAGGTGAAGTGGGCCTTAGAAAAGCTGAGCAACAACAAAGCTAGTGGAGGTGACAGTATTCCAGCTGAGCTATTCAAAATCTTAAAAGACAGTGCAGTAAAAGTGCTACACTCAATTTGCCGGCAAATTTGGAAAACTCAACAGTGGCCACAGGATTGGAAAAGATCAGTTTACATTCCAATTCCAAAGAAAGGCAGTGCCAAAGAATGTTCAAACTATCGCACCATTGCACTCATTTCTCATGCTAGTAAAGTCATGCTTAAAATCCTACAAGCTAGACTTCAGCAGTATGTGGATCGAGAACTACCAGAAGTACAGGCAGGATTTCGAAGAGGCAGAGGAACTAGAGATCAAATTGCCAACATACGCTGGATCATGGAGAAAGCTAGGGAGTTCCAGAAAAACATCTACTTCTGCTTCATTGACTATGCTAAAGCCTTTGATTGTGTGGATCATAACAAACTGTGGCAAGTTCTTAAAGAGATGGGAGTACCAGACCATCTTATTTGTCTCTTGAGAAACCTATATGCGGGTCAAGAAGCAACAGTGAGAACTGGACACGGAACCACTGATTGGTTCAAAATTGGGAAAGGAGTCCGGCAAGGCTGTATACTGTCGCCCTGCCTATTTAACTTATATGCAGAGCACATCATGAGAAAGGCAGGGCTAGATGAATCAAAAGTTGGAATTAAGATTGCCGGAAGAAATATCAACAACCTAAGATACGCAGATGATACCACTCTAATGGCAGAAAGTGAAGAAGAACTAAAGAGCCTCTTGTTGCGGGTGAAGAAGGAGAGTGCAAAACTTGGGTTGAAACTTAACATTAAGAAAACCAAGATCATGGCAACTGGCCCTCTCAATTCCTGGCAAATAGATGGGGAAGAAATGGAGGTAGTGACAGATTTTGTTTTCCTGGGCTCCAAGATCACTGCAGATGGGGACTGTAGCCAAGAAATTAAAAGACGCTTGCTCCTGGGGAGGAAAGCCATGGCAAATCTAGACAGCACACTAAAAAGCAGAGACATCACCCTGTCAACAAAAGTGCGTATAGTCAAGGCTATGGTCTTCCCAGTTGCAATGTATGGCAGTGAAAGTTGGACCATAAGAAAGGCTGAGCGCCAAAGAATTGAGGCCTTTGAACTATGGTGCTGGAGAAGACTCCTGCGAGTCCCTTGGACTGCAAGGCGATCAAACCGGTCAGTCCTAGAGGAGATCAATCCTGACTGCTCTTTAGAAGGCCAGATCCTGAAGCTAAAACTCAAATACTTTGGCCACCTAATGAGAAGGAAGGACTCACTGGAGAAGAGCCTAATGCTGGGAAAGATCGAGGGCAATAGAAGAAGGGGACGACAGAGAATGAGGTGGCTGGATGGAGTCACTGAAGCAGTAGGCGTGAGCTTAAATGGACTCCAGAAGATGGTAGAAGACAGGAAGGCCTGGAGGAATGTTGTCCATAGGGTCGCGATGGGTCGGACACGACTTCGCAGCTAACAACAACAACAAAATTTTTTTTATTAAAAAAAAGAGTTTTATTAGACTGTTTACATTACTAAATTAGATTTTTTTAAAAATCAAGGCATTGGAGGATGGGAAATGTTATCTATCACAGATGAAAAAAAAGCTGGAATAAGGGGTGAAATCAACAGCAACATTACGTTAGGGTGGGTTGAAGGCAGTGGTGGGATTCAGCCAGTTTGCACCTCTTCAGCAGAACCGGTAGCTAATTTTTTGTTGCCCAGGCCCATAATGGACTTCCGGAAGTGGCATCCACACAGAGAACCAGTTGTTCACATATCTGAATCCCACCATTGGTTGAAGGAAATCAGGAAGAGATTTTCCCAGGACATGGCAGGATCCACAGGGTGGTCAAAGATCAAGATGTTGGGCAATTAACCATAGGACTGAAGCCCGATCAGACAGCACATGTATCAGAGGGGGCAGGACTTTGCTTTTATGGACATGTCTGCTATCTTCTTTGATGACATTCCCTATAGACAGCAATAGCACTTAGATTTTTATACCACTTCACAGTGATAGATAGATAGATAGATAGATAGATAGATAGATAGATAGATAGATAGATAGATAGATAGATAGATAGATAAATAATAGACAGATAGATAGACAGACAGATAGATAGATAAACAGACAGACGGACAGACAGATAACCTTTATTGTCATTTTTTACTGTGGGCACAATGGCACACATTAAAAATGAAATTTAGTTGCTTGCTCTCAAAATGAACACATACATACACAACACACATTTAAGCATACTATATACAACATATGTATAGAGCTACACCCTTACCTATAAGTAACATATAAACATTAATCACTGTCCATCTTGAATACATAACAGAAAGAGGAAGCTTTAGAGTTCATAAGGTTAATACTGTATGGAATGAAACTGTGACTGAATCTGGATGTCACAGTTTACAGAGTCAACATTTTGCCCCCAACAATCTGGGTCCTCATTTTACCAACCTTGGAAGGATGAAAGGCTGAGTCAACCTTGAGCCAGTGAGAATCGAAATGCTGAACTGCAGGCAGGCGGCATTCAGCAGAAGCAGCTTGAAACACTGCAATCTAACCACTCTGTCACCATGGCTCATGCTGCTGAAGGACCCCAAAGATGCCTTAGTGACAATTACCCCCCTCCAATCTTCAGAAGTTGCAGGGATGTCAAGAGGATCACATAATGAAATGTACCTTATGGTGTCACCAACACAAGTTCTGCCCTTATGTACTTTTGTGTATGTTTGCGTTTGTGTTTGTGGTGTTGCAATGCACATACAAAAGGGTGGAATTTGAGCCATGCACATTTTGTCATTTTGGTGTCATTGTGGTTAGGAATGAACGTCTTTTCCCCTCTACAACCCCTACAGCCTGTACTGACAATCTGCCCTTAACATTTATACAGAGGACTGAAAATTAAAAATATATCAATGTTGGCGAAAATCTAGATTCATCTATCAATGTTTGAATAGTTTGCATCAGCTGATTTGGAAACTGTTTCAGAAATTTGGATTAAAGGATATGTACTGTATGTATGTATGTATGTATGTATGTTTAATTATTTAATTTATATGCTGCCCATCACATTCTGAAAAGAAGCTCTCAGTTGTAAATCAGGGCTTCTTGGAGAGAAAGCCAGAAACAGTGCAGCTATGCCACAAAAAAGACCCTGCATTTATCCCCTATGGTTCTTTTTAGTTATAAATTTCCTTTCAATATTCCTCCTAAAGGGAAGGAGAATTAAGAAAAACACTCCTCGCAAGTACGTGCATCTCTTGTAATTCTCTACTTACTTAGTGACGAACAGCGTGCCTGCATGCTTCTTCTGTCTTTCAAAGTGTCTCTGGAGCCTTGCAGTGTCCTCAACTTAACTTGCACTAATTAAATCCCCGGGGAAGACCTCAAGAGTGAATTTGTCCCATGGAGCTCTTCAGACTGGATAGCGTAAGCATCCAGGAAGACTCACAAGGAATAAAGGATGCTGAGTAGAAAACAACTGGCAGAGTCTCTCTCCTCTCTCTCTCTCTCTCTCTCTCTCTCTCTCTCTCTCTCTCTCTCTCTCTCTCTCTCTCTCTCTCTGTGTGTGTGTGTGTGTGTGTGTGTTTGTGTTCAGGGGGATTTAAAAAGCAGATCTGACAGCCATCACTATAAGAACAAAGGCCCAACCCAATCTTGACTTTTGGGAGAGCTCTGTAGATGGCCCGGCCATATGCTGCCTCCAACAATAAAGGAAGGTCAAAAATACCCCCAGAGGTAAGGAGTAGAAGAAATTTTCAGGCACCCAAAGAATAATATTGCAAAACATGAGAGCCTTTTACAGAGGGGAAGAAAAGGTCTAAGAACCTGTGAGATGAATTTTGGTACGCTGTTAAATCAAAGAACCTTCGTATTATAGGAATCATCTCCCTTTCCCCCTGCTGACTCTTAGAAAAAAGCTGGGTCTCCTGCTTACTTCCAGAGCAGCGTTTCCCAACTTCAGAAACTTTAAAAGGGGTGAATGTCTATGGTGATTCTCAATCATCCAGGTCATGGTTGTCTCAAAGGTGCTTTTTTCAAAAGGCAACGGGACTTTCTTGGTCATTTTTCCTTGAAAAGGTTTCCCTTCTCATCCAAGAAGTTTCTTCAGCTCTGACTGAATGGTGGGAAATAGAAAGATTTATATGCTTTGCAGTCAAGCTGGCTGAGGGATTCTAGGAGTTGAAGTCCACTCATGCTTGCTGAGGAGTTCCAGGACTTGAAATCCACACATCCTGGTTGAGGAATTCTGGGAGTTGGAAGTTCACCCATCTTAAAGTTGCTGAAACTAAGTACAGTGGTCTAGCCTGTTAAATGACTCAAGAGAGGGCTTGGGAGGTTGAATATGTGTTTTAGGTCAAATTGCTTCATGCTGCCCAGTATTATAAACATCAGACTTCGAGAACCAGATGTCTTGCAGATATACTGGGACTGCAATTCCCAGGATCCTCCGTGAGTCTGGTTAAAATACAAATCCTGGAAGACAACAAAGAATTCTAACATCCCTCCATCTCTTCCAAGATGCTGTGATTGGGATGATGGATGGTGGTTTGAACAAAATGATTCAAGGACAGAGTAATCCATTATAAATCTAATACTTTACCCTTCCTCCTTTACCCACCATGGAAATGTAATGCAAGCAATGCTTGAATATATATATGTGTGTGTGTGTGTGTGTGTGTGTGTGTGTGTCTGTGTCTCTGTGTGTGTGTGTGTGTGTGTGTATTTTTTTTTGGATTGCTAACAAAGAATTAAAGGGAGACTGATATGGCCATTTCAAACTCATTTGTTCTCATCAGTCAGCCATACCCTTCTGAGATTCGAACCTGGGCCGATTGCACATTAGGTAGTTGTTTAACCTCTAGGCCACAGGCTCTTTCTCGCTTTGTTAGCTGAGAGGCAAGGGAGATATGTGTTAAGTATTTGTTAAGTATTTTAGAATACCTTGCAAGGCCCAAATACGGGCCAAATCTTATTGCCTGTATCAGCCTAACCTAAGGCCATCAACAAGCTGTAGTCACAACTGTGACAACTCATTATTTGTGTAAATTTTTTGGATTGCTAACAAAGAATTAAAGGGAGACTGATATGACCATTTCAAACTCATTTGTTCTCATCAGTCAGCCATACCCTTCTGATATATATATATCAGAAGAGACCTAAGACTGGCACCCTCTCCACCCAGGTCCATGGAACCTTATCTGCCTGTTCCCAAAGGAAGGCAAGTAATCTGGGGAGATTACTTGTAATCTCCATAAAGTAGCCAACTTGAATCTTTTATGAGTGAATTGGGTTTCTTTATCCTGACAGACCCTTAGCAATGGACAGCAAAGCAGAAGGAGCTAAAATACGGAACTGTATTTTAGCCCAACCAATTGCAAAGAAGACAACTAAGAGAAGAAGACCGGGTAAAACATGGAAAGACAGTTGTTCTGCGTGTATCATTAAAGTTTTCAAAGGCAAGCCACGCTGTGCTAACAGAACTGGAATTTCCCATTAGTCAAACTAGCAGCTGTGAACATTAATAAGATATGTGCTTAACAAAATCTCTACCCACCCCCCTCTCTCAATCTTTTCCCTTCCCTGCTACAGAACCCGTTGCAATTACAGCCCTGTTCTTTCAGTGTGATTGGAGAAGGGGAAAAAATTGTGTAAAAACAAAAACGCCTGGCTTCCCTATAAGATTCACTTTAATGAGGTAAGCTTAATTGAACATTTTACAACGGCATCCTTATTTCTCTTTTTAATTAGGTCCTTCTTCCCAAACAACATGGGACCGGAGGATTGCATGCCGTTTATTAATGAAAGCGCCACTCATGAAAAGCAGAAAGGGGTTAAGGAAGCACCAAAGCAGGACTTTATTAGAGGATTTAGGAACCTATTAAAACTGAAGGGCAGGGCAAGGAAGGGTGGCAGGATGAAGACCAGGCAACCTAGAGGGGCGTCTTCATTTGGGGAGAAGGACCATCATCAGTAGCACAAGGAATGTAGAGATTGCGGTGAGGAATCAAGAAGGTGTTTCAAATAGGAGAGGTGAAATTGTGTTATTTATTATGTAGCACCATTATTTATATTCCCTCTTAGGGTGACAAGCTTTCCAAAGTGGCACCTAAAACAATGGAGACCACAAAACACAATCTATGATATTATCACGGGCATTAAGAAGACCACAATTTTAGTCCACCCTCAGCTATCCTTATTCCCTGGGTGATTTGAGTCAGTCACTTTCTCTAAACTTGTAAAACTATATGGAGAAAGACTTTGAGAAATGGGACAAAGGAATGTTGCCTAAGGAATAGATAAGAGTGGACATAGCCCACAGCTGCATAATGCATGGAGAAAGAGGCTTGGAAGAGACTTTCCTTAAGTTCTCAGGCTTTAAAGTTTATGGTGGCAGATTTGCACTTTCAGACTTGCAAGATTCTGTTAATTTAGCCTTACGACAGTGTTTCTCAACTTTAGCAACTTGAAGATGTATGGACTTCAACTTCCAGAATTCCCTAGCCAGTATGTTGAATTGAAGCATGGGAGTTGAAATCCACACACCTTAAAGTTGTGGAGGTTGAGTAACACTGCCTTACAATAAAGTAGAATTGGTTGTATTTCCTGTCTGGTCTACTTGGAAAGGCTGACAAAATCCCATCTACCACATAGGATTGCTGCTGAAGGAATAAAAATTGTATTAGCCACTACTATCTCGCAACACTTGGTGGTGTACCACAAAGTGAAACAACAGAAAACTAATACAAAAATAAAACAATACATTAGAAAGAACACAGATATGTACATATATGGAAGAATACCCTCTGGACCAATCAGCTAGAATTGAAATCAAATTGAAAGTAAAGGGAGGGCATCATCCAAACTTATTATTGGATGCCCTGATGGCACAGTGGTTAGAATGCAGTATTGCAGGCAAACTCTGCCCACAGCCTGGAGTTTGACCCTGACTGCCTTAAGGTTGACTCAGCCTTCCGTCCTTCTGAGGTTGATAAAATGAGGACCCAGATTGTTGGGGGCAATATGCCGACTCTGTGAACCACTTAGAGAGTGTTGTAAAGCACTAGGAAGTGGTATATAAATCTAAATGCCATTGCTATTGCTATTATTATTCCACAATAAGAAAGAAGGCCTGCTACTGTCCAAGCCCCATGAACCTCTGAAGGAATTGTTAGCAGACCTTCATGACCTGACTGAAGCAAATGGGTAGAGTTTGTGGAATCACAGAATAATGCAACCCTCTGCAATGTGCAGGAAAAGCAACTAAGCCATAAATGAGAGCTAGATGGAGGTGTAACTGTGTCAAGGGCAGGGTGGAACCTAGTGCTTCATTACTCCGAAACTTGACTACTCATCATTTTGAGTTATCATTGGAAGGGCAGGTTATAACAAATCAATCAATCAATCAATCAATCAATCAATCTCATTCCGGGATCTTTTCAGAAGGATGTTGATGGTAATCCTGGTGAGAATGGGTAGGCAGACTAGAGTAGTCTTTCAGCATGATTTTCCTCTGCTTTTCTTCCTTAGTACTACCCACATTGGGCTTCTGATGCTGGCAAGGGATGAGTCAGAGTTTCTTTCAGGAATCAGGGGAAAAAACCTTTTGATTAATAAGACATATTAAATAAGAGGTTAAGCTGAATTGCAACATGTCCTTTCATTTTTAGTGCTGAATCTTATAACAGGAAGTTCGAACCCATGCTCTTCCTGTTTTCTTTCTCCCACAGTTTTGGTGAGAACCAAACATCAAATTCTCTTTGGAGAAGGTGGGCTGATTTGCACCTGTATATTGTTTACACAACTGCTGCTAGCCTCGTTAACCGTATGTGAATTTACTGTCACAAGATGTAAATATTTGCAGATTTAGCTTCCTAAAATGAAACCTGCATGGTTCCTAATGTGGGGGCATGTTTCCTCTAGGAGATAGTTTGAAAAACAAAAATCAGAAGCACTAGAAAACCTTTTCCCAAAATGGTGGGCTACAGTTTCCACCATCCTTTGCCAGCATGACCAAAGGCATCATAATTCAACACAGGAGGAGTGGGGGGGGGAAATGCCATGTCAGGTGAGACTGTATTTAAAGTCCAATAATAATGGGAAGGGACGCGGTGGCTCAGTGGGTTAGGACGCTGAGCTTGTCGATCAGAAGGTCGGCAGTTTGGCGGGTTGAATCCCGAGTGCCGCGTAACAGAGTGAGCGCCTGTTACTCGTCACAGCTTCTGCCAACCTAGCAGTTTGAAAGCACGTAAAAATGCAAGTAGAAAAATAGGGACCACTACGGTGGGAAGGGAACAGCGTTCTGTGCGCCTTTGGCATCTAGTCATGCTGGCCACATGACCACGGAGACGTCCTCGGACAAGCGCTGGTTCTTCGGCTTTGAAACGGAAATGAGCACCGGCCCCTAGAGTCGGAAACGTCTAGCACGCATGTGCGGGGGAACCTTTACCTAATAATGGGAATCAGTCTACACAATGGGATAGTGGCATAGAAATTTAATAAATAAACTAATAAATGTTGCCATTTTTTTACTCCAGAAAATGGAGGCAGAACGTATTATTTCTGGTCTATAAACTGCATTGCAAACTTGCATTATAGCTTATATAAAGGTACATAAAGCTTACATAAAGACACAAAGCTTACATGATTACATACATTTTACATAAATACAATGTAGCTGGGTGGAAAATTTCATCTTCCCCAAACATACCTTCTGTATATTTGGGGGGATATTTCCTGTGGAATACAGAAACCCTTGCTGTATCCTATTAGTTTACAGATGTCTTGTGGGGCTACAGTAAGTTAGTAAGGTCACCTTTGTGATTTCTGATGTCAGCTTCAAGACTGCAACATATACAATCCACAGAGAGCAAACCATGAAAATCTAGTGCCACTGAATGTGTACACAAAATCTAGTTGGATCCTAAGCAGATTGTGAGGAGCAGTAAACACCTGTCAACTTTAAAGACCACTTTTGGTATGATGCTATTAAAAGTGGATAGATTTTTTACCCCCCAGATTTTTGTAAACAGTCTGAATTATTTATGTTTACACTACCTCTTAATATACAAAGCCTGGATCCACATGTTAATTTATGTGACTGTTAATGCGTATCATATATGAATCATCTCTTTGATATAGTCAAAGAGCCCTGATTTGATTCATCATGATATGAATTCCCTGGTTGTTTTAAGAAATATTTTTGGAAACCAAACCTTTCGTTCAGATGTTGATTAGTATTGAGGCAATGCACATCAAAAGGAGTTAGGGATTTAATTGTGCAATCACAACTGCTATCTTGATGTGTGTACCACACCCTGCAGAGCACCCCTAAGCTAACTGGACATTCTCAAAAGCTCTGAAGAAAAATATCCCTACTTTCCAGTAGGGAAAACAAAATGGAAATTGTTGAAGTCTATTTTGTAATTCTACTTTTATTTTCTTTCTGATTCTGTTCTGACAGATACAAACGAAACAGTTTGGATAAGTGAAAGGCGTGCTTTATCCCATAAAAGGCAGAGCAGTTAAAATTTAAAATTCAGCCCCAGGAAAAGTTGGCTTGCGCTAATTTTCATACATAGATTCATTCCTAGCTGTTTACATGCAAGTCCCTAAGAGAAGAAGGGAGCTGAATGGGTCCTGAAATGATGATCATCTTCTATGCTTTCATCTGCAGATTTGTCATATGGTATTATAAACATTTATGAGATGGTTGACTAATGCAATAAATTAAGCTCCGTTTAAGGTGTGTATCTTAATTGCAGCAGAATGGAATGCTGTGCATAGTCACAACCGGGAGCTCTGCTATTCTCAATTGTCTTCCTATCTTCACTGATGTTTCAAGGACAGCTTCTCTGATCAGGCTACCAGTTGGAGACCTTCCTACATTTGGTGGGTAGGACATCCTGAGCAACTCTGAGGAGCATCATTCCATAAAAATGTGGAAGCCCGGGATCTTCTTCAACTGTCATGTGCAACAGATACCAAAACTCACATCCCTACTCTGGGTATTGTAAACAATAGGAAGTGGAAATCCATCACGGTCAAAAGAAGAGATATAAGGAAGGAGTTCATGCATGCTTAGATTAGGCCAAAGTACTAATCTAATCCAACCCTACAAATGCCATTAAAATATAGACAGTCCTCAATTTATGATTGATTTCTTAGTGAGCTTTTGAAGTTATAGCAGACCTTCACAAAGCTACTTTTCACCCGGTTTCAAAGTTTCTGCCACTGCCACCTCCCTCTCCATGGTCACATGATTGCATTGTAGGTGCTTGGCAACTTGCCAGCACATACAGCTGTTTGAAGCCTCCTGTGGTCACTTGACCCTGTTTTATGAGGTCTTGCTGGAAACCATGTTTACTTCCAGTTTCCTGCAAAAATGCCTATTGGGTACAATGAGTTCACTTAACAACTGCCATATTTCCTTAACAACCATGGCATTCAGTTAATGCCCATGGCAAAAAAAAAGTTGTAAAATTGAGCAAGGTCACGTGGTGAGCCACTTAACATTCACCACGACTTATAACCATAATTCCGGGCTCCATTACAAATTGAGAACTGCCTGTGATTAATATCCAGTGGTCTATTTCTCCTCTCTTCAGGTCCCTTCCAGCCCTCTAATTCTACGCTCAATGTCCTTTTGCTACCCCTACTCCTCTGCTTTCACAATAACTTGACATGCACGTAAATTAAATAAATGGAAATGTCCCATAACCTGCTAAGAAAACTTTCAACAGTAAAAATTCTCAATGATTAAGTTGACATTCAAAGTTCAAGAAGAGTTGAGTCAATAAGAAGAGTTCTTAACATACTGAAGCCTGGGATTAAACGCTCATTTAAGGCAACAGAATCCATGTGTATTTGGGAGAAATGCAGGAAGATTCACCCGCAGAGCAAGGAAGGGCGCATAACTGAATATTTGGTTAGGCAGAGTTCATGCATAGTAAAGTGTGCAAAAAAAGCCCTACTTGTATAAGAGATATATATTTGGGAGGGAAAAGAGGGAAGGGAAGCGACAACAGCTACTTATTTCTATCTCCTTAAAAGGTAAAGGTTCCCCCACACATGCGTGCTAGTCATTTCCAACTCTAGGGGCCAGTGTTCATCTCCGTTTCAAAGCCGAAGAGCCAGCGCTTGTCCGAGGATGTCTCCGTGGTTATTTGGCCGGCATGACTAGATGCCAAAGGTACACGGAACGCTGTTACCTTCCCACCAGAGTGGTCCCTATTTTTCTACTTGCGTTTTTACGTGCTTTCAAACTGCTAGGTTGGCAGAAGCTGGGATGACTAACAGGCGCTCACTCTGTTACGCGGCACTCGGGATTCCACCCGCCAAACTGCCGACCTTCTGATCGACAAGCTCAGCGTCCTAACTGGCAGGGAAAGTG
>NC_138212.1:20858931-20943931 GCF_964194415.1 Vipera berus | reverse complement strand
GGTAACCATGAGTTCTAGTCCCACCATAGCATGTAAGCCAGCTGGGTGACTTTGGGCCAATTACCAGGTGACTGTGAATTCTAGTTCTGCCTTAGACATACTGTAAAAGCTGGCTGGGTGAGTCTGGCTCACTCTCCGTCCAACTCACCTCACAGGGTTGCTGTTCTCAGGAAAACAGGAGGAGGAGGAGTTATCTGATATGTTCAATGCCTTGAGTTATTTATAAAGTAATACAAAGTTGAGATAAAAATCTAATAAGAATATTAGGTATGTCTTGTGTTACTTATAAAAATAATAAAGATGGAAAAGAAAATAAAGTAAAATAATATAATAAAATAATAAATAAATAGACTGGTGGTTACAAAGAGTCAGGTGGTGAATTTCCACATTCACCTCTTCAAACTGTATTCTACAATTGAATAATATTTCACGACAAGGTTAATGAAAACCAGCTGATCAGCATCCATCTCTTTCAGGCTCCAAAGGAGCAGATGAGGAAGAGTCCCATGTGTGACCTGAGAGAAGTGTCAGCATGCAGCACACCAGGGTTTTTCTATTCCACAGAGCGTCTCTGTTCTGCAGCTCACTATTTTATTTGTTGCTTTTGACCCACTACTTCTCTTTTACACACTGGAATTTTTTTTCTAGAATCAAGGAACTACAGGACAACTTTCAGTAACTCTCTGATTACTGATTCAAACAACCTCTCTGCTTCCATTAGTTGTAATCAAATCATGTTGATCAGCAATGCGCACCTCTAATTAGTTGTGCTGGAACTGAGACGTGTACTTAAGGGACAACTGGATTCAAGTGCAGATTCAATAAACCTATGCAAGGGTTGCACTGAGTCCTGATGCTTTTGTGCTGATTGTGCCCACTGGAGACGATGATCCAGAGAAGGGAGGAAATATATATATATGGCTCAGGAAGTTAAAACACTGCCTGATATAATCAGCCCAGGTTCGAATCTCAGATAAAGGGTATGACTAACTGATGAGAACATAAAGAGTTTGAAATGATCATCTTAGCCTCCCAAATTCTTTATTAGCAATTTGAATAATTTGCACAAATAATGAGCTGTCATAAGTTTGACTATGTCCTGTGGATAAGCCCTGAGTCGGGCCAAAACAGGAATGAAAGAGTTAATTAGCAAGGTCCATTCAAAAAGCCTTGACAAATACTTAAACATACATTTGCCTTGCCTTCCAGCTAATAAAAGAGAGAAAGAACCCGTGGCTCAGGAAGTTAAAACACTGCCTGATATATAATCAGCCCAGGTTCGAATCTCAGATAAAGGGTATGACTAACTGATGAGAACATAAAGAGTTCGAAATGATCATCTTAGCCTCCCAAATTCTTTATTAGCAATTTGAATAATTTGCACAAATAATGAGCTGTCATAAGTTTGACTATGTCCTGTGGATAAGCCCTGAGTCGGGCCAAAACAGGAATGAAAGAGTTAATTAGCAAGGTCCATTCATATATATATATATATATATATATATATATATATGTGTGTGTGTGTGTGTATATATATATATATATATATATATGTTTTCGTAGATTCTCGCGGGTGTCTGTATGTGTAGATCTAGAGTCTCGGGTTTCTTCCCGCGTTCCTTTCATCTTCAGAAAGTTGTGGCGACGTTTCGACGAAATCCCATCCGTCATCATCAGGCCGGAGTGTTCCTCCTGCTGCTTCCAGGAGCAATGGTCAAGCAAAAGTGCCATCACCCAAGCAGAAGAACGCACACACGAACCTGACTGACCCATACCAGAGATACATAGCAGGTCCTCGAACTCGGAGCCAAACCAAAGCTCTGGAGGCCACTACACAGCCCACTCCTCAGGACACCAAATCACAACACTCAGGATATTACAACACAACAAAAAACCCCACCCATTCAGAACACACCCCACCCAATCAGAAGACAGCCACGCCTCCAACCAATCAGAAGACAACCACGCATCCACCCAATCAGAAGACAGCCACGCCTCCACTCAATCAGAAGACAACCACGCCTCCACCCAATCAGAAAGCAGCCACGCCTCCACCCAGTCAGAACACAGCCCCACCGGCAGTTGGAAGGAAAGGAACAGACAGACCACGCATTGCTCCTGGAAGCAGCAGGAGGAACACTCCGGCCTGATGATGACGGATGGGATTTCGTCGAAACGTCGCCACAACTTTCTGAAGATGAAAGGAACGCGGGAAGAAACCCGAGACTCTAGATCTATATATATATATATATATATGTATATATATATGTATATATATATATATATATATATATATATATATGTATATGTATATGTATATATATATATATATATATATATATATATATATATATATATATATATATATATATATATATATATATATATATATATATATATATATATATATATATATATATATATATATATATATATATATATATATATATATATATATATATATATATATATATTCCTCTCCAAACTGGATGAAGGGAGGAAAGCTGAGAGTGGAGGAATTAGTAGCATTTTGAGTCATTCCCTTTGGAAAGCTAAGGGAATTTTTTTCTTGATGTTTCGCTCCCCTTCTCCACAGCCCCTGTCACGATCCAGTCTATTGACCATCTCAGCCTCTCTTTTGCCAGCTTCTTCCCCCTCCACACCAAATTGTCTGCTTCAGGTTTTTTTTTAGAGAGTTACCTTATTGATTGACAACATCCTGACCCCCTTTACATAATTCTTTCCCATGTCCCCATGAGTTGGAAAGCATAAAAAGTGCTCCATTTGTCATTTAGAAGCAGAGTTGCCTTTGCATATCCTGGATATCCATTATCATGATAGCGTTGAGCATTTGCATTGTAGTGAAGATTCTGCATAGATGTTCACATCTATAGAAGAGTGACTAGAAAGACATTGTCCTGGGGAAAGAGGAGAAATGAACAACTAAAATGATGACAGCAGATTGATGGAACCTCTGTTTTGGAAGGAATCAGTCTTACAGTTACGCCTTTACAATTTTAAAACAAATAGAATGGCCTGAAAGGAGGAACATACATTAAAGCTCTCTTTTTACAACCCTATAATCCAGTGGTGGGATTCAAATGTGTGAACAATCAGTTCTCTGTGTGGATGCCAATTCTGGAAGTCCATTCTGGGCCTGGGCAACAAAGAATTAGCTACCAGTTCTGCCATAGTGGTACGAACCAGCTGAATCCCACCACTGCTATAATCCCTTAATTCAGAGTGGAGTTGGAACAACTGGATGGAGCTGAGTGTTTACTGGCCAGATCTCCTTCCCAATACCATGCACAGTTGGCAGCAGATTTTTTTTTGCACCCTAGAATAGAAATACCTGCCACTACCTAGGATTGAACTCTCAACCTCCTGAGAGGGAGGTCAGTGTCTTCACCAGCAGTCCATTATGCCACGCAAAGGAGGAACATACATTAGAGATGTCTAAAGTTACGTAGAGTAGAAAGCATGTAAAACTATATTCACTTATCCCATTCTTCTGATCTAGAACTTGCAGTTAACCGTAGGGTTCTTCCTTTTTCTGACAGCTGTGGGCTTTCCTCCCAATGTTGTGCTGAGAGCATGTAAACTGGGCTAGCTTTACTGTCTAACTCTGATCAGACTTCAGCAAGGGGATATGTTAGTGCCGCTCCTTTCACATGGTTTAATGTGGGATAATTTCAGGGAACTGACTGCTGGATTCCCTGCCCCCACCCAGCATCACCTACCAGCAGGAAAACCAGCCATCGATCACGCTCCTGAGTGGGAAGAGGTATCGGGCCCAAGGCGAAAGATGACACGGCGAGATCCAATCGAGTTCAATCCTTCATTTGTTTACAACTAATGGACAGAATCTTGCCAAAGTAAAGCTGTAAACTTTTAACCTACTAGATATATCCTGAGAGATTCTATGGCCTCTTAATCTGGGCCTCTTTTGGGGAAAGCTCTTTGTTGACACAATTCCTCCCCCCCTCCCAGCTTCTCCAGATGCACATTCCATCATAACTGGAGTGAGATTTGGACTGCAAAACTTAATTTGTATTATTTATTTATGTGTTTATTTACTTATTTACTTACTTATTTAACTGTATCATGCTTACTTATTTACTCTGTGCTTCTTCTGACAGATCTCTTGATTTCTTAGCATACTATGAACTATCTTCATAGATATGGCATCTAGAGGTTGTCCACATTACTGCAAGCTGGAAACCAAACTCATGTTCACTGACACCCAATTAAATTGTTTTCTAGGACTATCAGTCTGCTGGGAGATCAATCGACAGAGAAAGAGAAGATCAATATAGATATTTCAACCCTTGTACCTCTTCTAAATCTGCCTGAGTGATTGAAAAGCTGATCTGAAATACTTCTTAGGTTTTTCCCTTTGGGGATAGAAATATCAATCTCCCAGAAGACCTGAATTTAGTGTTCCACAGGTTTAATATTACCATTTCCGAACCAATCCCCCCATCCCCCCCAAAATAGACTGCAGAAAGTATTCAGACTCTTTCAAGTCATGACCAAATGGCCTTGGAGATACAGTGCCCATGGCAGTCCTGCTAGGTCAATAGGAGCTGAGAAGGTTGACAACCCTGACCATATCACTCCACAGATCCTCTTTTGTGAACAACATTTGTCTCCTTGGGAAGATTTGTGTTGGGCTTGAGGGGAAAACACCCCTCCATCCCAAAGACATAGTAAACTTCTGACTGTCACAACTGTGAACTATTAATAAGATGGAGAGGATGTCATGAGAACATTGCTCTATTAATATTTCATGGGATATCTTCATTTAGTAGCAAGCAAGAAGAGTTGACGAATCCATAATCAACAGAAAGTCTTTTTACCTATGGTAAATATTTACATTTATTTCACATAGAAAGGACAATGTGATTAAAAATTCTGGACTAAGACAATGGAGACCCAAGTTCAAGTCATAAAAGCTTACTGGGTCTTAATGGCAATTAGCATCCCTTAGCCCAACCATCAAGAGGACGTGAGGTGGAAATTGTATGCAGGGTAGCTTTGTAGGATCTCCTGTAAGAAAGGCAGAAGATAAATCTAAAACCATGACTTATTCAACAGGTCACTTCTTACATTTTCATCAAACTGGGTATATGGTATTTTAAAAACTATCAATCTCTGAGCACAGCAAAAGGTCTTCAGGGATTAGGGGCTGGATGTGGCTTGTGGATTATATGCTTCCCACCCTTTCTAGAAGCTTGGATGAGCAATATCTGGGTCACATGTCTTTCTCCAGCATGTCTAGGAGACAACTCTTCTGACTCCAACCACCAAGATCCTCTCTTAGGTGTAATTCACTATACTGTTCAAAGAAGAGGGAGGAGAATACAAGACATGCCAAAGTTCCAACATGATTTTGAGAGATTCTGGTTTCCTAGGAAACTATGTCCTTCCAATCCTGGCTGCTCCATCCTAAAGATCATATGTTGTCTTTAGAAAAATGGCAGTTGATTTCATCCTGGTTATAATTTCTGTAAAGGTGACTTAGATGGGTCATGGCACTAGCTTTTTCCCTTTTTCACACACTATGGCTGCATTAGTAAAGCATAGTGAACCAAGTCAGTTAAAACTCTAGGGCTGCATTCACCCAACCTGCTAAGCTTGGCTACTATTATGCTCACTTAGAGTTCTTGGAGGCTTAGCACGTTATGTGAAGCCAGCATGATTGCTTCAAGATATTGTTGAATAAACTCAGAAGATGGGTCAGTTCAGTAAGTAAGGTACTGTAGGTGTATTGTGCAAAGCCAACGTTTTTCTTATATTTTCTCTCCTCTCTCTCTCCCCTCTCCCTGCACGCCTCTTCGGTCCCTACTTTTTCAGAACTGAAGCCAAATGAAACAGACTTGGAGGAAAGCAGAAGTGGGAGAGTGATCAAAGCTTCAAAACTTGGTTGGCTCTTTTCTTGCCTGTGCCCTTGAAACCACACTGGAATGAAGCAAAAATTGTGCTGGCAACAACATTTTCTTTCCCTCTCCTTTCTTATTCTGTTTGGAAAAAAAAATTCCTTGTGAGCTACTTTTAAAGAAGAAGCTTTGGAGCAAATATGAAGATCTTGCATTGTTGGCAACAACTTCACACAAACCACAATTTTCTCTAACCTGTTTTTTTTTTAAAAAAAACCTTGCAATTTGCTATCCCCACATAACATGCTACACTATATGTTATGGCTGAAACTGGTGGCATACTTCATGTTGTGTTCTGTCTACATGTCTCTGATCCATGATGGCCCAAAGTTGGAGTTTTCCTTCTTATCTGCAAATAGCTTTAGCAAATAGCCCAGTTAAATAGATATTTGTAATCCAAAGAGTTCAAAAAAGATTTTTTCTCCTAAAGTTTATAATTCCCTCTTTGTCCAGATTGTTGTCTCTTTTTTTGTCACTTTATTATTAAAGCTTTGAAGGTCACAAACACAGATTAGCTTTTCCCAGGTTTTGGCAAGTTCTTTATGGAAATCATAGCTGTTGTAATCTTCATCCACCACTAGGTGTCAGCATCTATTTAGTTTTAAAACAAGAGTCTTAACCATTCAACAATCTTAAACTTGTCCAAAGTTAAATTTTAGTTTTCAAGTTTATAAATTTATTTCACTACCATATATTTTGATCCTCCATAAAAATTTTAATTCACCACTTCCTTTAGTATAAGTATGGGGCGGAAATCCCCCCCTTCACTTTTGGAGGTATTTTGCTTCTTGGGGATCTTTTCCAGGAAATTAAGTCTACGCCATTTACTGCAGTGCTGGTTAGTTCTTTTGGACTCCAGTTGCAAGTAGGTTGGGCTGATCTCCTGTCGGGTTAGAAGGCTTTCCCCAAGATGAATGGAATGACCACTGTCATTCCAGAGTCGCCGGGGCACCCTTCTTTCTTCGCCGCCTCTCCGAGGTGGCTTGGACCCATTAGGGTCTCTAGACAGGACAAAAGTTGGCTGCGGAGGTGCGGAGGTCCACAAACCTGCAACCAGTCGCTACCACGCAGGACCATAAGTCTCCAAAACTGGTGGTATACTTCATATGTCTTACCAAGACCAAGGATGAGTTTCCAACAGTCAGCTGAACGCCCAAGCCAACCACTCTCATTTTCATCTAACATGTTGTATGAGTCCAGCCACTAGTAACGAGGTAGTAAGCGCTGTGTGAATGTAAACACCCTATTTTTCAGGGAACCCAGAGCTTCATCTGAATGACTGCTGCCTTGGCTTAGGGCACAATAAACAAAGTCTTGAAAAACTAGAAGATTGAGAAGGTTGAAAACCACAATGACAATGATCAAGACTGGACTAATGTGCAATTATCCTTTTAATAGTTTTTTTTTCCTTTTAAAGGGAAGTCTATGCATGTTTTGCATTGGACCTAAGTTGAAACACTTTATTGTTTTCATGTATTCCTTTTCTCAGAATAACAGGAAAGGAACCAAAACAGAGATTCAGTTGTTACAAGACCTCTGTAGATTATCTGCCTTTTAATCTTCTCCAGCCTGAGCATCCTCTAGATAAAAGGGTGACTCCAAAAATTCACAACAGTAGTTGGTCAATCAATGAATTCTGGAAGTGATAGCTGGAAGCTGCCACCTATATACCCTGTTTTCATTTCATTTTGATATTAGGATGATAAGGCTGGTTTTCATGGGGATGGGGAGAGACATTTGAAGTGCATGATCTGTCTCAAACCTCTGATCTAATGACTCATTTTAGAACCAGTTATAGCATTTTTAATTTGTGTCTAGTCTTCCTAAAATACCAGCACACAATGCTTTGGAATTAGGTCATTCTAGAGTTTCCTAATGCCCAATTGGATCACCAGGAGCTTTGAAATCAGTATCAAAGGCCCCACAATGACCTAAAATCTGATATGAAGGAACTAGGACAATAGAACTTCTTCCCCATGGAGAGGTGTCCGGTCCCATTTTCTTCTTCTTTTTAAAGCATGAACTGTAAGCTTCCCTGCTTAACAAATCTTGTTTCAAAAGTAAAATATTCCTAGACTAATTAACAACCCTGGTTTTTGCTAATGCGGTCTCCTCCGATGCCGATCACCGGGCAAGGGCGGCGTCTCCGCAGATCAGCTGTGCGGCGGAGGCGCCGGCAACGAAACCAACAGCAGCAGCAACGGGCAGCGGCGGCGTCTCCGAGGATCAGAGAAGGCGCCGCGGATCAGCTGGGCGGTGGAAGAGGCGGCAGCGAAGACGACCGCGGCCGGGACTGCTTCTCCAGGCCTAGTCGTTCGCCACCCAGGGGCCTTGACAGCGGCGGTAGCACTGACGGCGTGGCATCTTCGACCCGCCCCCTGTACCGCTACGGCCGTTGCAACAATCCTCAAGGAGACGCCGCAGACCAGCTTTACAACGGTAGCGGCAGCAACGAAGACATGGGCGGTGAGGCAGCTGCTCTGGGCCCTGGTCGACCGTCCTCCGAGGGGCCTTGACAGAGGCCCTGACAGAGACGCTAGTAACAGCGGTGCGGCGTCTTGACCACCGTGGGCTGCCCCTGGACGGCGGTGCCTCCGAAAGATTCACACCAAAGGAGACGCTGGACAATGGAGGCGACGGCCCGAGCCACCTCCTCGAGACACCTTGATCGGAGACGGCAACACCAGGGGCATGACACCAGGGACTCCCGTACCTCTGGGAGGCCACGCTCTGGACGGTCCTCAACCAATAGGGGCCATGGAACTGTGGCCGGGAACAACGCCCAGAGGATCAGGGAGGGAACTGTTTGGGGCGGCTGAACCACCGGAGCTGACGCCAATTAATGGATCCCTCCATCCTGCCTTCTGCCCACTCTCACCCATCTTTGCCCATTCTCTCCCCACAGGACATAACGGGCCTGGGTGCTAGCCACAGTGGCAGAGTGGCTGGGCCTTACACCTGCTACCCCATAGAGGTGAGAGCTCTATGGGGTATGCCTCACCCAGAGTACGTTCTGGACCACCTCCGGAAGCAGAGACACAACCCATCATGAGAGGATGAGGAGTGGCCTGCTTCTGGGGGTTCGCCCGGCCAAGTGGCAGTGGCAGGGCGACGATCCAGATACGCACCTACCCGACTCGACCCTCCTGCAAATATTCACCATCCAGGGGACAGCCTTCCCGGAACCACCTGTGACTATGCTTGTTCAATACTCTAGCATAGCACTGCACGCCCTCAGGGGTTCCCCACTCTCCTGGGTGCGACCCGCCTGCATCACATCCAATCTTGATGACGGGCTCAACCACTGGGCCTCTGAGAGATGGCCGGGCAGGGTCAGGGGCCTCCAGCATAAGCCCAACAAGAAGCCCCTGATTAAGTTTTTAGTTAAGTTTTTTGTGGGGTTAGGGAGGGGGGAGGGAGGAGACTATGGTTGCGTGGGAAAGGCACGCCTTCCAGCCACCATAACGCATGCCAGGCCCACGGCCGTCCGCGACGGCGTACAACGAGGACCAGTCGCCGATAACACCCAGTGGCGTACTGACAAACGTCCCATCCCTAGGATGGTGGGGAATGGCAGAAGGTGCACAGACAGAGGGCCGTATCGTCACCGGGAGTGTCATCTCCGCTCTGTACAGGCGGTGAGACGCTCCGACCCTCTGTTCTCCCCCGGAGGACCCGGGAGCAAAGGTGCGCACCCTCCCATGCTAAGGCTGGTCTACCTGAATGCAAGGTCCGCAGCTAACAAAGCTCACCTCATTCGTGACCTAGTGGAGAGTGAGCATGCGGACCTGGCCTGCATCACGGAAACCTGGCTGGGCCCAGAGGGGGGTGTTCCTCTGGTTGACCTCTGCCCGCCAGGTTTCCAGGTACTGCACCAGCCCCGGGCTCATGGGAGGGGCGGGGGAGTGGCAGTTATCATCAGGGAATCCCTTAGCCCGCGAGAGACCACCGTCCCTCAGATGGTCGGGTGTGAGTCTCTCCTACTGAGATTCGGCCCAGGGGCGCAGTTGGGTCTGCTGCTGGCGTACCTACCACCTAATCGTGCAGCGGCGGCCCTGCCCGAGCTACTCGATGTCCTCTCAGGGTTGGTGGTTGAATTCCCAAGACTCATGGTCTTGGGCGACTTTAATCTACCGTCCCTGGGAGGATCGTCCGAACTGGCTCGGGAGTTCATGGCTTCCATGACGGCCATGGACCTGTTGCAAATAATTTCTGGGCCGACTCATGAGAGAGGCCACAACCCAGACTTGGTGTTCTTGTCTGGACGGTGGCGTGATGATGTCGGTGGGGGTGCCACAACTATTACGCCCCTGTCATGGACCGATCACCACCTCCTGCGGCTAGACTTCCCCCTTGCCACCCCCCACCGTGGGTGCACGGTGCCAGTCAGATGGTACCGCCCTAGGCGCCTAATGGACCCTGATAAGTTCCAGGCAGCGCTTAGGGACTCGCATGCACCCCCTGCTCACAGCTCGGCGGAAGCCTTAGTGGAAGCCTGGGAAAAGGCAGCCACGGAGGCTCTGGACCGAGTTGTACCCTTGCGGCCTCTGACCCGGCGCAGATCCCAGCGAGCCCCATGGTTCACCGAGGAGCTCCGGGAGATGAAGCGTCGGAGACGGGGCCTAGAGAGCCGTTGGAGGTCCAGTCGATCCGAATCCGACCGATTGCGACTAAGAACCCTCACCAGGTCTTATCTTGCTGCGATAAGGGTGGCAAAATCCAACTACTTTTCCACCCTCATCGCGTCCGCAGATAATCGCCCGGCTGCCTTGTTCAGGGTGACTCGCTCCCTATTAAACCAAGAGGTGAGGGAGGAACCCTTGCAGGGTCGAGCCGAGGAATTTGGTCAATATCTGCTGGATAAAATCGCTCGGATCCGAACTGGTCTGGACTCCAACTGGGCTGAGATGGAAGAACAAGACATGGACAGTCTTGTCGACGTCATCTGGGAAGAATTTGATCCTGTAACTCCTAAGGAAGTGGACAGGATTATGAGAAGGTTGAGCTCCTCCACATGCTTACTGGACCCGTGCCCTTCCTGGCTGGCCTATGCAGCTCGAGAGGCGACACGAGGCTGGTTCCTAGCGGTCATCTCTGCTTCTCTGAGTGAGGGTCACTTCCCCACCGCCTTGAAGGAGGCGGTGGTGAGACCTCTCCTCAAGAAGCCCACCTTGGACCCATCCTCTTTGAATAACTTTCGTCCAGTCTCCAATCTTCGCTTCCTTGCGAAGGTTGTTGAGAGCGTGGTGGCGCACCAACTTCCTCAGATCCTGGATGAAGCGGTTTATCTAGACCCGTACCAATCGGGTTTCAGGCCGGGCTACAGCACGGAGACGGCATTGGTCGCTCTGATGAATGATCTCTGGAGAGCCCGGGACAGGGGCCATTCCTCTGTCCTAGTCTTATTAGACCTCTCGGCGGCTTTCGATACCATCGACCATGGTATCTTGCTGCGACGCCTCAGGGGACTGGGAGTGGGAGGCACGGTTCTGCGTTGGTTCTCCTCCTTTCTCCAGGGTCGCTCGCAGTCGGTGCTGACAGGGGGACAGAGGTCGACCCCGAGGCCTCTCGCTTGCGGAGTCCCTCAGGGGTCAGTCCTCTCGCCTCTCCTGTTCAACATCTACATGAAACCGCTGGGTGAGATCATTCGCAGTTTTGGAGTAGGGTACCATCAGTATGCTGATGACACCCAGCTTTTTATCTCAACTCCTAACAATATCAGTGATGCCCTAGACGTGATGTCCCGCTGCCTGAAAGTGGTCCGGGAATGGATGGGGAGAAACAGGCTTCAACTGAACCCGGACAAGACTGAATGGCTGTACGTACCGGCAAGCCAGGAGATTCAGAACGTCCCACTGCTTAACATTGGGGACAAGTTACTTCCCCCTGTTGATAGGGCCCGCAACCTGGGTGTCCTCCTAGACTCGCAGCTCTCCCTGGAAGACCACATTGGAGCTGTGACCAAGGGGGCCTTCTCCCGGGTTCGGCTAGTTCGCCAACTACGGCCTTATCTGGACCTGGATTCCTTACGTACAGTCACCCATGCCCTTGTGACATCTCGCCTAGACTATTGTAACGCTCTCTACATGGGGCTGCCCTTGAGATCCACTCGGAAGCTTCAACTGGTGCAAAGTGCGGCGGCACGGACACTCTTGGGAGCCTCCCGATACTCCCATATCACACCTCTCCTCCGTGCGCTGCACTGGCTTCCGGTTGCCTTCCGTGTGAAGTTCAAGGTGCTAACAATGACATTCAAAGCCCTACATGGCATGGGTCCGGACTACCTACGGGAGCACCTTCTGCCGATGTCAGCATCCCACCGTCCTGTGCGCTCCCACAGAGAGGGCCTCCTCAGGGTGCCACCGCTCAAGGAATGTCGGCTGATGGCCCCCAGGGGGAGAGCATTCTCAGTGGGTGCGCCAGCCCTCTGGAACACCTACCAACCGAAATCCTGATGGCCCCTGACCTCCGTACCTTCCGTCGCGACTTAAAAACTTTCCTATTCCAGCAGGCTGGCCTGGCATGATAACGTTAATTGGGGTCCCAGTTTGTGTTCATTAGTGTTTCTTATTATTTTATTGTTCGGTCTGTATACCTTCCTTCCTCTGTACACCGCCCCGAGTCCCTCGGGAGAAGGGCGGTTTATAAAAACTAATAAATAAATAAATAAATAAATAATGACCTTCCTTCAACATATTAACCAGATACAATTCTGTTTAGCTATTCCTATATTATTTGTTTAGGTATTTTTCTATTTTACATTATAAACTAATAAAAAGGGCAATCTGAATTATAAAAAAGTAAATTACATATCCATGTAGTCACCTGGAGCGTTGACATAATTGCTACAAAATGGCACATGTGTGGGGAAAATCAGATTCCAGTTGATTGGGATTGTTTCATAGACACATAAGGAATGTGGCCTTGCAGCTAATAGGGCCTGTGGTAAATTTTATAAGAACATTCCCATAGCAACCCCTGAATCTCAAGATGCAAATGTTTCTTCTAAGACCATTGTTCTCTGCAGATAACACAAGGGCAAGAAGTAACCTGAGATCTGTTATGTTATTACTTATGAATATGCATGCATGCATCATTTTACCTCATTTCTGAAATGTATAAATATGAGTGCATCTCTTTATCTGCAGGGCTGTTTCTCCTTCTCTTCTTCTGGGGCAGATCACCTCAAGTATGTATTGTCTAATAAACATTAAAGTGAGCCTTGATTGTTTGCTTTGGCTCCTGAGTTTTGATTTCACAAATGCTAAGCCCAGGTTTTCGGAATAGAATAGAATAGAATAGAATAGAATAGAATAGAATAGAATAGAATAGAATAGAATAGGATAGGATAGGATAGGATAGGATAGGATAGGATAGGATAGGATAGGATAGGATAGGATAGGATAGAATACAGAATACTATAGAATAGAATAGGATGAAGCAAGTAAGCCATTCCTTGTGTTGAAATAATAGACCACTTCATCCAATGACTGACCTTCCACTCTGCTAAACCATCCTTTGTCCAACCCCACTTTAGGCAACTCTTTTGTGTTGTGTGAATCCAACCAACAGGGGGAGGAGGGCTTTGATCTTGGACCCATCTCCCAACTCTGTTCTCCTCTCCATCACATCTTTGACTTTTTTCACCAAGATGGTGTCAGACCTGATTCCATGGTGCCATTGGCAGAGGGCTTCACACGGAACATATCTGGAATAAAGTGGCTTGCAAAGAGATACATTCTATGTCAGTCCATCCTTTGAAAAGTTCAGATGCTAGCAGATCGCGATCAATTAAGAGGGAAAGGTGCACTTTGGGGGCAGTGTCTCACCTAGATAACATTTGAACAGATGGAAGCTGGTAAAAGCTTTTGGCAATGGAGGACATGACCAAAATGAGAATGTGGAAATGAAGTATTTCTCCCACTGAGAGCATAATAAAACAATGATGCCTATCCACTGATCCAGATCTGGGAAGCAATAAAATTTCCTCTGAGTCTGTGGAAATAGTTCAAATGTCTTTCGAGGTTCATTAGGGCTCTGACAGTTGAACAGGGGCCAAGAGGTATTTTGCTCCCCTCCCTACATTTATTTATGATTTCTCCTCCCTTGCAGGAAGACAGATCTGCTTGCTACTTTTTTGTGCAGTGTGTGTGTGTTTTTTTTATAGTGCACCTGAAGCACAAAGAAGCAATGTCCAGTGGCTTGGCTATGGCAGGGTCAGGGTCATCTGTCATTGAGTGGAGGGGGTCAAAAAAGGTAAGATGGTGGCTCTAAGGGTGGGATTGAAGCCCTATCACTTTTTGATGTCTGTTCTCTTTTCAAAAATATTTCCCACTTTTTCCGGGGAGCTGTGAGAACCTTAGCGCCACACTGCATAAAGCAGCTGCTTTATGCAAGCATTGGCCAGCCCTGCAAAATATAGCCTTAATTTTTTAATTAGGGGAGAGGCAAATATTCCCCATGATGTGTTCACTGGTTTATTAGAACGATCTTTCAAAAATCACATTATTAATGGGGCATCTGTTGGAAAGGCATGTTTCAGAAGGGATGGAATCGGTGAACATTTGAGAAGGGCAGAGACAGCTTTGCGATAAGTGATACCAAGCGTGTCGTAGGGATGATGGAAGGACAACATTGTGATGGGGCAAAAGACCTGTGTGAGTTGGGGTTAGTGATTTTTAAGCTGTAGTTATATGGTAGTTTTCCCTGTTATTTTTTTAATTTCTTTTTTCAGTTTGATGATTGTTTTGTGCCATAGAGAGTTTAGTGTAAATTGATGAGGTTGTAACTGGCCAAGAGTCTTTTGCCTGCAGTTGGAAGAAAGGGTATAAATAAATGAATAAGCAGAACAACCAATCAGCTTCGTAGTGCTGTAGCTGTCTGGAGCTTTTCAGCCCAGGTCTGGCAGAAGTACTCCAGATGTTTTTCTTGAGGCCTCCTACAGTAAATTCTAACTTGACTTCTCTTGCTTAATCTCTTAAACACCAAGCGTATTATTGCTTCCCTTTTTTTTCCTGAGCTTCAATATTTACAGTCCTTTGTCTCTAGATTACACTCGGCTTTTAAAGGGTGTCTTAGAGAAGATTAATGATATTATTTATTAAATGGTTAATTATTAACAATTGAAGGAGAGTAATGCACCCTATCAGGCACAATCTGTGAAGTCTGGCCTTGGTAGCTGGGTTCCCGAGACATGCATTCCAGTCTCAAAATCAATATCATAGTTCAAATGTCCTCAGGCTTTCCTTTTATCCCGTTCCATTTTGTTTTTCTTTTCTGTTTTTCTTTTTTTTCCTCTAGGACAAGCTCCTGCAGAGGCTCTCTTGCCTCCCTGAAGCTTATTTCTTCTGTAAGTCCAACAAGGGCTTCTTATTTGCTGCTGCCCACAGAGACTCTGTCAGGTCCCCTACTGGGGCCCTGCCATTCTGATGGAGGGGAAGCATTCTTCGCATACTTTCACTTTGGTTGTAACCACATGGAACTTAGGGAGGGGGATCATTTTTGGAGACAGATGGACTCCCTCTCAGCCAGTTCCAGCCTGACTCCAAGGTCTCTGGGCCCTGTGGATGACCCATGATCAAGCTTGTACCTCAGTGCTCTCAAAAAAAAAAGCAACAACAACCTTGTGGCCCTGCATTGGCTGTCAGTGAACTGATCAATGGGGGTTAGGGCTGGAACAGGATGGATAGCTTTGTGCTTTGCTTGGGGCCATCAGATTCTGTCTGTCTTTACTGCAAACATTTTCTCTCAGTAAAAGTTCTTTTGATAACCACATGGAGTCAAGAGTTATGATTTCCTGGGAGGGTTAGCTGGGACAGGTTATTTCAGACTCTTTCAAAAGTGTGTTCTCCTATATGCGGTTCCTAACTTCATCGGGAAAGCATAGTTCTGCTCTGCAAAGAGGTATTTTTAAGCAGCCCAGGGAGTTCCTGATCAGTATTTCTTGCTCTTCAAGCACCTCTTCCTCTGCCTGGGAGATTCTGGTAGGAAAGGGATTTTAACAAAAGCTGGAAGAGGAGGCTTAAGAAATAACCGACTCTCCGAAAGGGAAGGAATTAAAAATCCGATCTGCATATACACCGCCTTGCATATCATTCTGGGGCCTTTGTTTTCCCTCCGAACATTCTCCCTAATAGCTGTAATCCAACATGGTGTAGCGGTTAAGGCACCAAGGCTAGAGGCCAGGAGACCATGAGTTCTAGTCACCAGCTGGGTGATTTGGGGCCAGTCGATCTAGCTCATCTCTAACTCAGGAAGGAGGAAGTAGCAAACCAATTCCAAAATCTTACCAAGACAACTGCTGGGACGGTCCAGGAAGTCGCCAGGGGTCAACACTGACTCTAACACACCATAAATAAATAAATAACATTAAGCAGTAGGGTTGTGCATAGTTCCAGATTTAAAGAGGAAAAAGTGATCCAGATAACAGGTGGGCAACACACGCAGCATTTGTCAGCCCTTCCTTAAAGCAACAATGTTTTCTTGAGATGGTATATGACTGTTGCCCTGACAGCTTAAGGCTCAGAGCTCAGAAGGGTTCAAAAAAGGCTAAATTTTCTTAAAGGCTGCTGTGAGGTGAGATGAGCACCATATGACACTTAGGTGATTTTGCCTGATTCTGAGAAACTCAAATAGGGTCCGACACTTTTTAGGTATTGGATGGGAGACAGCTAAGAAATGCAGGAGCTCTAGGCTAGACGTGGTAGCTGAGAAAATATTCCAGAAGAAGACAATGATGAAGCCACTTCTCTGTTGTTATCAAGGTCACTGAGTTTTTCTGAACACATTCAGTATCACGGACAGCTCACCAGAATGTTTTATTGTGCTGTAACATGAAAGTTGTCACTGGAAACCCAAGGAGTTGAACTGCAAAAAAGCATTAACTACTAGAGCTTGGCAGAAGCAGCAGTGACAGGAACAAGGCTATTAAAAAGGATCCATGGAAGACGTTGATAGTGTTACAAGACCTTGGTAGCCAAGAAGGCTGCAAGATAAAACAAGGATTAAAAATGTTGGGCAACCAGTCAAGTCATATGGCCCCTTTTTAAATGCCAAGAACCCTAAGTTCACCCTTGTGTCCCAAATCCTGTTCTCAGGATTTTGTTCTTTCTAAGGTGATCTTTCTTGAGGACATGCTTTGTCTTTCAGACCCATCTCGCCTACCTTCTCATTTCCCCTTTCTCAGCCTTAGTGAGGAACTGGCACAGGGATAATCTCCAGATAAGAGAGCCTCATGAATTAAAATAAATTCTTCCTTTAATCTTTATTGTCATTTTTTACTGTGGGCACAACGGCACACATCAAAAAAATGAAATTTAGTTGCCCACTCTCAAAGTGAAACATATACATGACACACACCTAAAACATGCTATATACAACATATGTATAGACCCACATCCCTACATATACATAACAATAAAAAATTAAATACTGTCCATCTTGAATATATAGTGGAAGGAGGAAGCTTGAGAGTTCACGAGGTTAATGCTGTATGGAATGAAACTATGGCTGAATCTGGATGTTCTGCTACGGATACCACGAAGCCTCCTCCTCCCAGAAGGTAACAAGGAAAACAGGTTGTGGAGAGGGTGTGTAGTGTCCCAGATAATCTTACAGACCCTGTTCAAACAACGCTTCTGTTGTTTCTCTCCTGGATGGGAGGGAGGGAACTGCCAATGATCTTTTTGGCCATCCTCACCACTCTCTGCACCGCCTTCCTGTCGGAAGCAGTGACTATTGTGCATGCTCCACACCTATGCATAAGCTGTGCCTGCCAAGAAAACCGAAGTTCATCTCATGGAGGACATCAAAGGGGTCTTTTCCTTCAATCTTGGTTGGATAAAAGAGTCTTTCTGCATTTCAACAATGGTACAAAAATTCAGAAGTGCTCTTTTGTACCCGTTCTCCAGAATTCTGCACTGAACCTATTGTGTAGGAGACGAAGCTAGACCTCAACTGTTCTCTGCTACCACATGTTCTTTATTTATCATCCGGTGAGAAGTTTTATCATACAAAAGAAGCTGGCAAGGCAGCTGACAGAACTTCTCTGGAGGAATCATATTCAGTGAGTGGATCACATAGGATGGCCACAATTCCTGATCATTGTAGAAATGAAGACTAACAACTCCTTAAAACTCCTACTCCAAATTTGGACCAGCTTCAGATATAATTCCTCTTCTTTGAAATGGAAGAAAAGGCAGCCAAAAGCTCGTCCTATTCTAGCGATGCAGAAATTAGCAGGTTCAAGTCCAAAGATTGTGTCCATCTCTAAAGACTGAGATTTCTCAAAAGTAAAGGGATAGGCAGAAAAAGAACTCAGTCCTTATGGAAGCATTTATTTTTATTTTTATTTTGAGAAAGATTGATGTATTGGCTTTCATGATGTGTTCCTCTCTTTTGAAAGAAACCAAGCAAGCAAATTCTCTTTCATCAAATTGAATGTGGAAGAGTTGGGGGAAAATGCAGGGGAATTAAATGCGTAGTGTTCAGCTATCCTTCTGGGATTTCAAACATTTATTTATGCTGCTGTAAGCATGCAGTAGCCTAATCCTGATTAAAAACATCATTCATGGGTGTTTTAAAAAGAAGATTTGGCTTAAAGTGCTTCAGTCATTCATAGACCCTCGTGCAGAGGCTTTAAAAAGGGTGGGGGAAGCCTTCTCCATTTGGAAAAAAGAGAACCTTCTCCTCGTGAGTATGTGTGTTTGTGTGGGTGTGTATGTGGGTGTAAGAGAAATGTTTAAAAGGAAAGTTTCAGCTCTCCCTTTCTGACTGCAGGAGAATAAGTCTGAATCATCCCCTTTCTATGCTTATAATCATGTACACAAAAAAACAAAACAAAACAGAAAAACAGCTTTCTGGTATACTTTTATTAGGGAGCTGTTAATGTCAAGGAAGAGACTAAATGTCTCCATTTCTCCTGCTCTGCCACACAATCTCTGCATAAAAACGCTTGGGTCTTTTTCTGAGAAAAGAACAGTTCACCACTGAAAACGGTTCATTTGTTGCAGGACCTGAATAATCCTGTAAATTGCATCTTAGGGGGCTGGGCCTGAAGAGAGACTATGGAGTCTGTGGGCTCGCCACCCCTGCTTTAGTGCAAAAAAAGAGAGAGGCATCCAGCTCCTTCCAATATTCCTTTTTATGGGCATGCATGACACACAGATAAGGGGTCACATGGGTGCATCTGCCCTCATGGCGTTTTTTGAGCCCCTGGTGGATGCCTCCAGTCACCAGCCTGGTGGAACAACTGGGCAGACCCAGTTGGGGACAGAGCAATAGTGGAATCTGGCAATGGAAGCCAACAGACAAAGTGAAAAGACTTGGAACTGTTGACTAAGGATGTGCAATTTCTCATAAGGACCATATTTGGACATGGAGTGGTCTGCTGGGAGGGAGGGCATACACTCTGAAAATGGGATTTACCTAAGATGTCAAAATGGGCTGGGTTGGGTTATAAACTCCTTTGGATATAAGATAATCTAAACTTTATTTTCACCCATTCACTATTATAATTCCCCAGGGATATGAGAATTCTTTCCTTCTTTGCTGGCAAACTGGAAATTACTAGCTGGCATTGCTTTTAAATAGGGCTACCTCAAAGACTTTTGGGGTCTTATAGACCTTGTCTTATAGAGCTGCACTTTCATTTAGGCACACATATCCAAAGCGTAAGCCATGATAGTTGATATACTGTATGTGTGATACTCTTTAAATGCCATAAAATCCAAGTGTGTCACCACAACACATCAGCGTGGTCATGGGATCTCCCCTCCTCCTCCTCCCCCTCCCCCTTCTCTTCATAAGAAAACTAAATTAGGATTTGATACTCACACTTACATTTCCACCTCCCCCTTTTTTTGTTCTAGGTCAGTCAAGCTGGTTCACGAAGCCTGGAATGTGTTCTTTTATATCTGCCTCTCCCCACTTATTGCATGTTATCTCTCTCACTCTAGCCTTCAGCAAGGTCACCACAGCATCCAAAAGCCTGTTTACCATATTGCTTCAGCTTCAGCAGACTTAGTCCCCATTTCCAGGCCTTCCACCAGATGGGAAAGGATCCATGAGATCGTTCTCCATTCTGGCAAGCTCATTCTAGAAGTGTCCGGTATTTCTCTGGAGCAGGCATCCTTCCTCCTGGTGTCCTGCAACAGCCTGCAGCTGTTCCAAGCTGTCTTGAGCAGGATTACTTTTGATTTCTCTGGGCTGTCTCTGCACTGCTTTCCATCTGCTGTATTATTTCCACATTTAATTATTTACCATGGTCTGTGTGGGTGGCGTTACAGAGGCAATTATCCCTCTATTGAGCTACTTGACTCCAAAACTGACACAATTAAAAAGGGGAGGGGAGGGAGGAAATCCCTCAGATGACATCTGCCTTGCCAGCAGCAAAACTGAGAGACTTTGAGGGCAACGAGGGATGGGTGAGTTGGCAGAATATTTTCCAGCAGGGCCAGCCCTACCAGTGGGCAAAATGAAGCAGTTGCTTAGTGGGTGTCTGTAGGGAGAACCAAAGTCAGATAATTTGCATAATGACAAATGCCTATGATGTCTGTGAAAGGTAGATGAGGATAAGTAGTGAGTTGGGCCATTACTCTCTGAATTCTGCATCTGCATGTACAGTTTTTGTCATCCCGCCAAGCAGTAGAAAACCTTTGCTTGCAGAACCACTTGTCCAGGAGCGTATAAGGACTCCTGCCTTGGGCAGGGGCTTTGACTAGAAGTCCTCCAAGATCTGCTCCAGCTCTATGATTCTATGAAGTCATTGGAGAAACCCAGGTGGGATTCCTGGAAAACACTGCAAACCTGCCACTGATTGAATGATTCAGTGTCATCAGTCAGTGTCATCTCTTAGCAACCACATATAGATTTTCTTTTGTAGGTTATTCTTACATTAGGATTACCCAAAGATGCTCCCACCATCATTTTAATGGTCCACCTACTTTGTTATTGGTCTGCCAAGCATGGGAGCACAGCATGTTGTTGGCTACATTTATATATCAGACAAGGACCAGGTCCTGTACTTGGAGGGAGATTCAGAGGTTTTAAGGGTGTGCTTAGCATTCGCAAGACATGAAGTGCCCACTTTGCCTCTTACAATTCCCCCCTATTGCACTATGCAAGAACAGCTAAATGTTGACTGCTCTGTTTAGGAAGGGGAGAAATCTCATATGAAGGAGAATATTTGTAGCTCGGGGTTGAAATGAGGGACCCTTGGTGCTCTCTGAGCTTGCTTGTTTTCTTGCAGGTGTTTCATTACCCTAACTAGGTAACATCAATGCTAGTTAGGAGCGCTGTTCGCTGTCAGTTTATACCCTGATGTCTTGCCTGTCTGGGTGGGTGGGTGGGAGCAGTCTTTGGGTCTTAGGCCCCAAAGAGATAAAGACTCCAGCATCTGTCCACCAGTAATCAGCACTCATCAGCATAGATTAGATCCAAGGTCAACTTTAGACCAACAATCAAGTATTTTTTTATTATTTATTTTAATTCCATTTATATCCCGCCCTTCTCCGAAGACTCAGGGCGGCTTACAAGCTTAGCAGTAGCCTTCATTCTATGTATATGCCTGCTTATTAGGGCTTTCACACACCCCCCAAGCAGCATTATTACAAAGTCAGCTTAATTGCCCCCAACAATCTGGGTCCTCATTTTACCTACCTGGGAAGGATGGAAGGCTGAGTCAACCTTGAGCCTGGTGGGATGCGAACCTGCACTAATTGCAGGCAGCTGGTGTTACTTAAGGAGGCATTAGCCCACTGCTCCACCAAGGCTCTTGGTGCAATACTCCAATCAAGAAACTGCCAAAGAGCCATTAGTAAACAGTCCAGCTAAAGAATCCCTAAGACTCCCCACCCACCCAGACAGGCAAGACATCAGAATATAAACTGACAGCAAACAGCACTCCTTACTGTGGTAGCACTGATGATGTTACCCAGGTAGGGTAATGAAATGTCTGCAAGAAAACAAGCAAGCTCAGAGAGCACCAAGGACCCCTCAGATCTATGTATGGAGGGCTCTGGGGGCCAGAAAAAGAGAAGCCCCATTTTGGGCATCCCTTTCCTACCTACTCAAGCTACAGATTAACTCAGTTTCCCCTGTCCTGCATAGAACTACAAGTCAGCTTATGGCTGGAGTGGGAAGACCAGAAGTTCACATTTCAGGTTGTTAAGAAGATTTGAAAGAATGGGGCTATAACCACCAAGTTCTCAATCTTGACCCTCTTTGATCCAGCAAACCTTTATCTGTTGATGCAGCAAGAGATGGGAGTTGGGAAAAATGTGGAGTTTATTACCATGCCTGCCATCTTGGCTTTTTGAACCATACCCTGCAGACACCTCTGATAATGGCCAATGCAAGAACCACCTTCATCTCCTCCCCACTCATCATGAAATTAGGTGGTAGAGATGGCCACCGGATTCTGGAGAACATCGTGAGGATGAATAAGGATGATAGGCAGGAAGAAAGCCTTGCCTTAGTTGCATTGCACTCAACTGAGCATGGAAACATTTCCTTAGATCTTCATCATGGCTTATTCATGCGCACTGCTTAAGAGAGAGGCAGAAGTCTCCTCCTCAACCTGCCACTCTGCTTCTTATTGCCCTGAATCTTCTCCTTGTTCAGTTATCAGATCTGGATGGAAGAGATTTATTGAGCTATTAGACTCTCTGGGCAGTGTACGCCTTAGGTAACAACTCAGAGTGTATAAAAAATGGCAGTCATAAATATAGTCCTGGGATGTGATGACATGAGGATCTTTATCTTTATACTTGAGATCACTTACTTGACTCATGGGATCTGCCTGCCTCATCTACCTTGAGGCCAAGATGCTGTTTTATTCCAAAAGCTGCTTGTTTTGTACATTTCTCTGACTGTGCAGATACAGTCTCTTCCTTGTGTCACAAACCACTTTGGGAAAGAATTGGCTATCATTCTACTCTTCATACAACCAGTGACTTGAGCAGAGCACATGCCAGAGGCAAGGGTAAGTTGGAAGGTCTGGAGGCAGCTGAGAAATGCCCATCTCCTTCCCATCTCCATTTCTTGATTTTTGTGTCAGCTGAGCAACTGAGGAGTGTTCAACAAGTCTTGGATAATACCATGTCTAAAACATACTCCAGAGAGCAGTCCAATTGTCCCAGTCTGCACCATGGATAGTTTCCAATGTGCAGGCCCACAGATGGCAAAAGCAGCAGTCTAGGCAAAAATATGTCGGAAGGGCCAGATAGTTTCCCACAGGCTTTAGCTCAGCTGGAAAACTAGCCAAAGGTGGGCAAATGGCATGCTGCTTCTTTCAGAAGAAGTAACACCCAACCCCGTGTGTCAGGTTGTCTTCTGTCCATGAGGAGGGCTGTTTTGTCCAGGGATGCTGCAGGGCACGGACCAAAAAAGTTAAAATAGCAGTCACAGTAGTGCAATCACACCTAAAGGAATAGGCAAAGTTTTGATTGCATCTTTGAGCTGCCAGTGTGACTTTTGACCACACCTTGTGGAGATTAACTGGACAAGAATTTGTTGAATACATCTAATCCATCACTCCAACCAAATTCTTGTTTTGGATTTTCTCACCGGTCTTGGCTTATGTTAAAAAAAAAGGGGGGAGGCAGAGTGAAACTTTATATCATGATAAATCTCACTCCCAAACACTTAAGCCATCGTTCTGGAAGATTCATGCAGCTGCTGAAAAGGAAAAGGCATAGAATAGAGTGAAGGATGGAAAGAAAAGGTCTTGGCTGGGGTCAAGACAAGAACTACATTTAAGATTTATGTTTAAGTACAAATTAAATATAGTGAATATGATTACTTTCTAGTTATCTATAATAGTTTTTCCCTTGAAAGCCTTTGGGGGAAAGCTTTTAGGGAGAGGTATGTGTGGTGGGAAACTGGATCCTACCTCCCTACCATAGCCAGGGATCTCATTATAAGTTCTGAACATTGCATTCTCATTTGTTGAAGTCTTTTGATCATTGCATAGCACTATCAGATACACCAGTGCTTAGCTGGATAGAAAGGGATGATCAGTGCCAGAGATTTGATATGTGTGCCCCATGTAACATGCAAAGTCCCTATTTTTACCTGGGGTAAAGGCATCCAAAGTTAAAATGGAAAGAGAAAGGAAATATTAAAGGGTGAATATGTAGGGACAAAAATAAATGTGACTGGGCAGGGAAGTTAATAAGCACTATTCTTATTTGTTCCTGGTGTCATCTGCTGAATCTGACACTCAAGAAGAAGCTCCAGATGAACCTGTGGTATGTCAGCCTCAGGAGAATTACATGAGGCTGATCAAACACAGGCAACACCTGAGCAGCTGGAAGACTCGGAGGAAGAGGGGGAAAAAAATCTCCCAGCCCATGCATCTGACAAGTAATGAGGAGAGCAGAACAGAGAAGGTCTATTAGGCTCCTCGCCAAGCAGAGAAGTAACCCTTCTGATTAGGGGCAGCTGGCTGGAGTTTATAAAATGTTTATGCTGTGCCACTGTTCTCTTTGCTGGAAACAATGTTTGACATCTTGCATGTGTGTGTGTGTGACAATCATGTGTGGATTCTGCTTCTTGGACCTCTGATCTTTGGACTGACCAACAACTTTGACCTGGCTCTGAAATCTTCAGCTGATTCAAGATGATTCTTCAGCATGCTCCATTTCTCAAAGCAAACCTTGTAGGCTAGCTTTGCTTCATTTACCTTCCCTGTTTTACTGTAAATTCTTCATCCTAGTAGTAAACTGATAATCTCTTGAGAAACTGTGTCTGCGTGTGTTTGGCTGATGTCTGCACCGGGACACCTTGCAAGGAAAGTGATGATTAGTTTGCTAGATGCTCTACATACTCATTCTCCCAAGGACAGCAACGTCACATCGAAAATAGTCTCGGGGAGACTTTTGAATAGCCTAAGGGTTCTTTCTGACCCTACTGTTAACACCAATTTATTTCACATATTTGCACCCATTCTTAATAACTCTAAGCAGCTTAAAAGTTCAAGTCTTCAAGTTGGGCTTGTCCGTGTAGTTTTCTTAGAAACAGCATGGTGGGGTTTTAATCCACTCTTATTTAAGCAAGAAGATGACTTTGCTGCTGGGCAACCCAGACTTTTACCAGTCAGTGTAGCCAGCCTGCCCTTCAAAAGATGCTTTCCCCCTCCAGTTAAGGTCACTGGTTTCTCCTCCTAAGGATTAGAAAAGCAGAAGTAGGGGACTCCTGATGCTGCACAAGCACTTCTGCAATGCCAGCCATTCTTCTTTTCACCCAAACAAAGGTGTTTTTCCCACCCAGAAAATAAAACTTGCTTTTATTTTCCTGAAATTCAAGGAAAAACACTGCTATGGGGAAATTCTCCAATGATGTAAAAGTACTGATCATCTTGAACATTCCTGATGGACACATACATTGTTCACCATCCTCCCTTCCCACAACAGAAATCCTGAAGCCAAACAGAAAACAAAAATCAGAACATAGACATGTTTATTCTGTATAAATCATAGCTATGTACCCTGATCCTCCCCCCCACCCCTGTTTTGTTAAGGCTTGTGGTATCTATGGTTGAAAGCAAACAGGTCTTTGGGATGGTGTGTGCTTAGTTGCTAAACACTAAGCAACTCCTATAAAGTTAATTATTTTTTTTGTACTGCATGTGCTAATCCAGACATATTTTAAAGCTTTAGTAAGACCACACTTGGATTACTGTCTCCAGTTTTGGCCACCATAATATAAAAAAGATGTTGAGATTCTGGAAGGGTGCACAGAAGAGCAACAAAAATGATTAGGGATCTGGAGGCTAAAACATATGAAGAATGGTTGAAGGAATTGGGTGCTTCTTGTCTAGTGAAAAGAAGGACCAGGGTGACAGGATAGCAGTCTTCCAATATTTAAGGGCCTTCCACAAAGATGAGGGGGTGAACCTATTTTCCAAAGCACCTGAAGGCAGGACAAGAAGCAATGGATGGAAACTCATCAAGGAGAGAAGCAACCTAGAACTAAGGAGAAATTTCCTAACAGTGAGAACAATTAACAAGTAGAATGGCTTGCCTCTGAAGTTGTGGGTGCTCCATCACTGGAGGCTTTTAAGGACAACCATTTGTCTGAAATGGTACAGGGCAGTGGTGGTGAACCTATGGCATGCATGCCTCACTCTTTGGCTAAGATTTTGTAGGAAAAAGCCATTTCTCAAGCCCCTTCCTAGCCAAAACAAGCCTCGGAGATAGAGCACTGTTTTCATCTTTGGATTATATCAAATCTGACACCAGAAACAGATTAACAGATGACCTGAGTGCTGCATCAAACTTACAAAGTATAAGCCAAGGTTAGACAAATTATCAGCATGCATACAACAGCAAAAATCACATTCATTGTTCAAAAGCCTGCCAAATGCAAACTTTTACCTTTCTGTAAAAAGCTGCTTGTGTCATTGAAAGCTCTGTTATTGTGTTTTCTTTTAAGACAAAAGATGTTAATGTAGGAGGGTTTTTTTTCTAAACTAAAACCTCAGTATTCAGATTAAATTGCCGTGTTGGCACTTTGCGATAAATAAGTGGGTTTTGGGATGCAGTTTGGGCACTCGGTTCGCCATCACTGGTATAGGGTCTCTTGTTTGAGCAGAGAGTTGGGCTAGATGATCGCCAAGGTCCCTTCCAATTCTGTTATTCTGTTACCTTTCTTGCTTAGGGCCAGTCTCTAACTGGCACAAAATACAGGTCAGAGATTGTAACTGTAAAATTTCCTCTTTGTGACATGGAAATGTTAAGCACTTGTCCGTATAAACAATGAAGCAGTAATGACAGCATTTATGTTACATAAATATCAAGCAGTAACAGCTAAGCCTCCTCCTTCCACTAGCTTCCTTTATAAAGCACAAAGGTTGCATTGTCTAATTATCCAGCAGCTTTGGAAGTCCAATTCTTCCAACGATTCTTGCTCTTTCCATTTGGTGGAACAGATGAGCTTCTCACTATGTTTTAATTGCTCCATATGTTGTCAAAAGCAAAGGTGGGATGTGGAATTCAGCTTGGGCTTTTTCCGGCAGAATTCCCATCGCCCAGAATTGGTAGAGTGAACAAAGGTTTATTTTCAAGGTCCCATATTTGGTCATAAGTGATTAACTTGTAGAACAACTGTGGCACACACCTCTTCATTTGTTGCACCTTCTTGTGCCTCAGAGGGAGTGCTGAACCACACACTTTCCAGTTTGCTCTAAAAAAATTATCCCCCAAAGTTTTCAGTTTGACTGTTTTTTGGGGGGAGAATAAGAATAGAAATTTTACTGCTGCACTATTCTTTCATTCCCCTCTTTGTTTCCTACACATTTGTCCCAAAGGTGCTTTTTCCCAAAGGGACAACTGGACTTGCTTTTTTCTCTTTGAAGATGTGTCGCTTCTCATCCAAGAAGCTACTTCAACTCTGACTGGATGGTGGGGAATAGAAGGATTTATATTCCTTGCAGATAGCTGGTCGTTTGCATTATTTTAAAGAGTCGTTGATGCCACCTGGAGGCTTATCTGTGTCATCAGGGTCACCTGAGTAGTGCGGATGGGTGTGGAGTCTTCTTGGAACTGCTGAAAGGACTGCGTTGTAGACTGGAGATAGATGATGTCGGATCCCTCCCCCTCTGTTGAGAGAAGGCTGTTCAAATTTGACACAGATGGCCTCTTTGACCCCTCTTTCAAACCAGCTGTCCTCCCTGTCTAAAATGTGGAATTTGCTGTATTTGAAAGGGCGGCCTTTGTCTTTTAAATGCTGATGGACTGCTGAATCTTGTCCTAATGTCTCCTATGTTGCGCCATACATTTATCAAGCGGTTGTTTTGTTTCCCCAATATACAGATCTGCACAGTGCTTTTCTCATTCATACTTCCCATAATATTGCTATACAACAATATGAAGTCACAACTGCCAGTTCTTTAGATGGTGTTGGTCTTCATATGCATCCAGTTCTTCTTAAGAATCTAGATTGTTTTAATTTATCGGAATAGAATATGTGCGGATCCAAGCAGGATGGCCTTCTGTAATTGACAGATGGAAATGTTATCAATGTGCAGATTTTCTAAGTGCCATCCACAATATATTTTGGTATGGTACCCAATATATTGATAACCACTAGACAATCATGGCCAGTTTATGTCATAATCTTTCAACTTCAATTTTCAAATCTTGATACGCTGTGATCTTCTCCAAAATTTTGTCTTCTGTTCTACTGTCGCCTGGTATTGCCACATTAATTATCCATGCTCTCTTCTTTTCAACCATAGTAAAATCTGTTGTATTTTAAGCCAATTATTTTTATTATTTTCCCCCTGTCCCTCAGGAGGATCACAGAATATCATAATACATATTTGCTACTCAACTTTCAGACGCTAGGTCAGTTTGTGATCTTGATTATATTATTTTGGATTAAAAATTCACTTGGAAATCAATCCAAATCCCATTATTGGGAAGGATAAATATGCTAAATGCTGCAGTGATTGGTAATCAAACAATGAATGGCAAGCAACTCCCAGAATTCCTCAGTCAGCATGGTGAATTCTGGGAGCTGAAGTCCATCTGTCTTAAACTTGCAGAGGTTGAGAAACACTGAGAAACAAAAGCTTACACAAACATATGAGTGGTTAAGACTTACTAATGGGCTCCGGAGTTGAGGACCATACCCATGTATTCTCCTGCCAGTAAGAAGAAGCACACTCTGGCTGAAGAAGAGGAGAAGATTTTATGTGCAGTAAAATCTCTTATTTTTCCCCCTCCTATTTAGCATTTATTTATTTATTTATTTTTATTTTTATTCCATTTATATCCCGCCCTTCTCCGAAGACTCAGGGCGGCTTACAAGCTTAGCAGTAGCCTTCATTCTATGTATATGCCTGCTTGTTAGGGCTTTCACACACACCCCAAGCGGCATTATTACAAAGTCAGCTTAATTGCCCCCAACAATCTGGGTCCTCATTTTACCTACCTGGGAAGGATGGAAGGCTGAGTCAACCTTGAGCCTGGTGGGACTCGAACCTGCACTAATTGCAGGCAGCTGGTGTTACTTAAGGAGGCATTAGCCCACTGCTCCACCAAGGCTCTAGCATGTCTGTAGTTTTGAAGTTATCCAAACTGGGTGCATCCCTGATCATGGTGATTGAGGCCCACGTTAATTATAGTTCAAGAACATCAGCTAGACTTCATAAGTTTCCCAAAGCTGTTTTATTTTTATTTTTATTTCATACTTCCTTGAAAAGGCTATCAAGTGGCCTTCTAGGAATTTTAGGGTAAGAACGAGAGGCTAAAAGGGAAAACATCTAAGAACAGAAATGAGAATAATGAAGATTTTTTCCCCCTCCAACAAAACGGGGTTTCTCTGTCTAAAACTAGCTGTATAGATAAGTCCTTAACTTACAACCACAACTGAGCCCCAAATTTCTGTTGCTAAGCAAGGCAGTTGTGAAGTGAGTTTTGGCCTACTTCGTGACCTTTCCTTGCCACGGTTTGTCATAAGTATGAGCCGGTTGCCAAGTGCCTGAATTTGGATCACGTGACCACGGGGATGCTGCCACAGTCGTAAGTGTGAAAAATGGTCCTAAGTTACTTTTTTCCCCAGTGCCGTTATGACTTTGAACAGTCAAACAAATGTTTATAAGTTGAGGACTACCTGTCCTAGTCTTACGAGACCTCCTATATTGCCCTCGGTATGGGATGGAAGCTTCCGACACACTGATTTTGATCAAGGTTAATGCAGCTGCATGCCAGTCCTATTGAAAGCAATGTTTTCACTTAGGATCTGATATATGATGATGCAATGCTGTCACGGAAAAAGCGTAGATGTGAATCTGGTTAATGCCTGACTGACAGACTGCCTTAGACTGTCCTGTTCTCCACCTTGACTTTCCCGGTGAAGAAATGGTGACTATCAGGTTATTAAAGGGATGTATTCAATAAAGGAGAAGACTAATCCAGATGAAATGAATCCTCCCTGCTTCAGATGAAGACCATCTCACGACACCAAGCAGAACTCCCTGTGAGATAAGCCTTCTAAATAGGATGGGCTGCTGTAATCCAAGGATGTTATCTCGGGAAAAAAATGTCTTTAAAAAAAGAAGAAGAAAGAACTTGCTTACAAGTTCTTTTACCTTTGTTTTCTTTTAAAAACATTCCGGTGTGCTTATAGTAGCACCGAGCTTTCAAAGAAAGCTCTCTGTGGGCGCGCCGGATTTATGGAACCATCTTCCGGTCGAGCTCCGGATGGCGCCTGATCTCCGCTCCTTCCGGCGCGATCTTAAAACCCACCTTTTTGAACAAGCTGGCCTGGCCTGATGGGATGGGGTTGGGTTTTATAAATTGGTTTTAACTTTTAATCTGTACTAATTTATTACGGGCATTGCTGTTTAATTACTTTTTAATTTTTGAATCTTGTTTTTATTATGTATTGCCCTGTTCACCGCCCTGAGTCCTTCGGGAGAAGGGCGGTATACAAATTAAATTAAGAAAGAAAGAAAGAAAGAAAGAAAGAAAGAAAGAAAGAAAGAAAGAAAGAAAGAAAGAAAAGAGCCAGGTTTCCTAGCACTTCTTGGACTGACCGCGTCTTGGAATATCCTTGGTCACGTGATCAGTCCTGGAAGCGTTTGGGAGATGCCTCGATATTAAAAGAAAGCCAAGCAAATGAAAAAAAATGAAACAGAGCAAAGCCAAAAAACCAAACAAAACAGAACAAAAAACTTGTTCCAGTCATTTTGAGCTTTTTTAGAAATGAAAAAAAACAACAGCAAAACAAAATAAGGTTCTTAGCCATCCCATACATTTTTAAATGTAAAAATAATATACATTTATATTATATTACATTAATTCAATTTGTATACCGCCCTATTCCCGAAGGACTCAGGGCGGTTTACAAGGCAAAATTTAAAAACAATACAGTATAAAATTAAGTTAAAATAAAATTAAATTAAATATGGCCCCAAGAATTAAAATCCCAATTTAAAATCATTAAAACCCCTCAGTCCAGGCCTGATAGCTCAATATGAACAAATGAAGATTTTATTTTAGAGTAGAATAGAATAGAGCTGGAAGGGACCTTAGAGATCTTCTAGTCCAGCCCCCTGCTTCAGGAGGACCTATACCATCTCAGACAAGTGACTGTCTAGCCTCTTAAAAACCTCCAGTGATGGAGCACCCATGATGTCTGGAGGCAAGATGTTCCACTGGTTAATTGTCCTCACTGTCAGGAAGTTTCTCCTTAATTCCAGGTTGTTTCTCTCTTTGGTCAGTTTCCAACCATTGTTTCTTGTCCTGCCCTCTGGTGCTTTGGAGAATAATCTGAACCCCTCTTCTTTGTGGCAGCCCTTCGAATACTGCAACACTGCTATCATATCTCCCTTATTTCTTCTTTTCTCTAGACTAGCTAAACCCAAATCCTGCAACTGTTCTTCATATGTTTTAGTCCATCCCAGTCTGTTTTCAGAATACTGAGGAAAAGAGGCGTATTAGACTTAGCAAAGCAATATGCTGCTTAATATTTGGGCAAAAGCCCACCCCCAAGCCCTCTTACAAATTGTTTCATTTTGTTCCTAAATCTTAATAGTTCACCTTAGAGAGAATTCAAGAGCATGACTATGGGAGCGGGTGTCAAGAATGATTCGCTTTTCACCTAGTTTCTTCTCTGCTCTCGACAACAATCGGGAGGGGGATGGCTGAATTGCATGGGGTGGGAATGGAATGCCAAGAATCCATCTGCAGATCATGAGACCCTGCTCCCCGCTTCAAGGTCACGCTGCTTTTGAATGATCCAGGCAGTTCCCATAACAAAAGGAGCGTAGGTGATTGGACATCGCAATGGACTGAAGGGGAAAGCCAAAGGGGGAATTCAAGTTTAGTTATGTGGGTTTTACTGGGAAATTAAGAGCTGGTTTTGCTTCTTTTGTACCAATGTAGTGTGTTCAGTAAAAGTATTAGTTTTGGAAAGAACAATGTCCCAGGGGTTTCTTTCTTCAATTCACTGCTGGAGATTTGCCATTGGGTGGAAAGATCTTGTCGTCTTTGAATTACTCATCCATCCATCCTCATCCACCAAAGGTGGATAGACATCAGGTGGGCCACCCAATCCACAGATTAAATCATGGGTAGGGGCAGATTTATTACACACTGACCTGGCATTCAAAAGCAGCTGGCGGAAACTGGGGCCACCAAGAACCCATCTACCTGATCCTGAAGGGAAATGAAAGGACATCTTTGAGAGGACAAACATGTAGCCAGACCGTGTTTCAACTAGCAGTCACCCACGGTTTTTATCCCAGGTGTGGTTCATGCTCAGCCTTCTGAGGCAGTGGGACACCATCAGCTTCTTCATTTTATAGAGCTTGCTCTTTTCTCTTCTGCCAACTTCCCGAACCTCACACATGGTGGTTTCGCATTGTTTGATCTCCTTGCCGACAACTTCTCACCTGCTCATTTAATTCTACAAATTTAAGAGCGAAAACAGAGTGGGGAAAAAAATTGACAGTTCTTTATGGCACAACAGCAGAAACCGGAGAGGGGTACCTACTGTATGTGGGCTGTGAAGCCCTGCCCACCCCCAAGGATTGAAAACAGCTCCCCACTTGACTTTCTTTTCACATCTTCTTGCTTACATTGTGGGCAGCCTGTGAAGTGTACCTGGAAATGAAGTTCGTCATTCAATTTGGCATCTCAGAGACCCCTGCTGTCTGCAGCAGACGTCTTGTTCATGTTTCCGGAGTGGCTGAAGAAATAATATAATTTATTGATGCCTTTTATTTCCCTGCTGGCGCTGCATAAACATAAATCTGCATGTGTCTGTTTTTCTCCTTTTCAGTCCCTTTTTTGTCTCTGCTCTGGCTCACCCTATCTCCTTCTTCCTGATTTCTTTTATCTGGTTTTCTGTATCTCCCTGCCCACCTTCCTCTCTCTCTCTCTCTCTCTCTCTCTCTCTCTCTCTCTCTCTCTTTCTGTCTCTCTCTCTTTCACATACACACTTACAGAAGGAGAAATGCCGCAGGTGTGAGCCTGTGGCTTGCAGATGCATCTTTCTTTCATCAGTTTGGCGCTACGAGGGACAATTGCAACCTGAATCTTCCTCTTTATGGAGGCGTCAGAGGAGAGAGAGGAATCTTACATTAGGAACATGGAACAGACTGAAGGCTGAACTAAAGGGCCGGAAGTGACTTCAATAAGATTATAGTAATGGTGCGTCCTTTATGAGAAAGGGTTCCCCATGGAATCCTTGTGGAGAAAAAGAGAGAAAGCCTTAGTCCCCTTGGCATCATGGAAACTCATCTCAGAAGTAAAAGAGGTCCCCAGAAGAACTCAGAAGTGGAAATAGATTCTTTCACATAAGCATCTGCTGGTGAAAGAGTCATAAAAAATAAAGATGGCCACTACTAGCAAGTGATAAAAACCTGCACCTCTGATATATAGATTATATGAAGAACCCCCACATGCTCCCTCCCTCCTTCCTTCCTCCTCTCCTCCCTCCCTCTTTCTTTCTTTCTTTCTTTCTTTCTTTCTTTCTTTCTTTCTTTCTTTCTTTCTTTCTTTCTTTCTTTCTTTCTTTCTTTCTTCTCTCTCTCTTCTTCTCTCTCTCTCTCTCTCTCTCTCTCTCTCTCTCTCTCTCTCTCTCTCTCTCTCTCTCTCTCTTTCTTTCTTTCTTCCCCCCCCCTCTCTCTCTTCCTCCCTCTCTCTCTCTCTCTCCCAACTCTGGGCAGTGCTCAGTCCAAAGATGTGCCCTTTCACAGGTCACATGCATTTCCCAGTATTATTAGTCAGTGTATTCTTACATGCTCAGCCCTTGAGACCATTTATATAAGGTAAGCCATGTGGCAACTCCTGGAAGAAGAAACAGCTTTTTTGACAAGAACAAAGGCAGCAAAAATAACCTTCTGTTCTTTTTGTTAAAGACATTGTGTGAAACTGTGATTGACACCCATAAGATGTAAGTGGTGACTAAGATGCTCAGCGAGAAGCAACGAAGTGCACTGAAGTGCATGATGCTGTCATTTCGCTGGCTGTCACCAGAGGGGGCCATTACCGCAAGGCAGAAAAGAATTGCCTTGAGGAGGACTTTGATGGGCAAAGAAAATGCAGGTATTCCTCAGCTTGCGACCATCATTGGGACTCAAAGTTCCATTGCTAAGTGAAGTGGTTGCTAAGTGAATCAGGTCCTGTTTGTCACCGTTGCTAAATGAATTACTGCAGACCTTAAGGGAATCTTGTGCTTGTTAAGTGAACCCGGCTTCTCCCATTGAATTTGCTTGTCAGAGGTCATCTGGCAGGGTCACAAATGGCAAGCAGTTGACCCTGGGACAAGGGTCAACCATCAGTTGCCAAGTGTCCAAATTTGGGTCATGTGACTGTGGGGGATGGTGCGATGTTCCGAAGTGTGAGGATCACTCCTAACTCACTTTTTTCTGGTGCTGTTGTAAGTCCAAATGGTTGCTGAATGAATGGCCTCCCTACCGAGCCATGGAAGCAGCTCTTGCACTCTGACCTATCTCTGCCTTTCCCATCCAGCCTACCTGACCCTTCTTGCTCCTGACGTGAGTGGTGGATTACTTTGCTTTTTCAAGATCCTGAGCATCGCGGACAGGCTCGCCCTGATTCTTAGCACCTCCTGCCAGCTGGCTTTCTGTCTGAGCCTTGGCAGCTTCCCCTGGAGGACCAGGCTGAGGGAACCCAAGGGATCCCTTGCCTTGCTTCAGGCCTCTGTTTAGACAGAAAGCTTACCTTGAAATAAAGTTATTAACCCAGCTGAGAGGAGCAACTCCCAGGTGTGTCCTTGGCCTCAGGAGAGGAGAAGCTGGAATAATGAGACACCCAGGTAGGAAACCTGGAGCAGGTAACAAGGAAATGCTGCCCTGCACAATTATGGGTTGGAACAGGGCTTTTTTTCTCATAGAACGCCCAGAATGGAGTTCCGGCACCTTTTTTGGATGGGACCTTGTAGGGTAGGCAAGGCGGGTTGTATGACATGTGTGAGTTCCGGCACCTTTTTCTTTTACAAAAAAAGCACTGGGTTGGAAACAGAACAGAATAACAAAGTGGGAAGGAATCTTGGAGGTTTTCTAGTCCACCCCCACCCCCCGATCAAGCAGAAGACCCTATATGGCTTTAGACAAATGGCTGTCCATTCTCTTCTTGAAAACATCCAGTGATGGAGCACCAACAGCTTCTGAAGGCAAACCGTTCCATGGGTGGATTATTCTCATTGTCAGGGAAATTCTCCTTAGTCCTAGACTTTTTCTCTCCTTGATTAGTTTCCATCCATTGTTTCTTGTCCTGCCTTCTGGTGCTTTGGAAAATAGGCTGACCCCCTCCTCTTTGTGGCAGCCCCTCAAATACCGGAAGACTCTTCTCATGTCACCTTTACTCCTTCTTTACACTAGACTAGACCTACCCAATTCCTGCAACTGTTCCTCATATGTCAACTAGAATAAAGTAAGGAGGTCTAGCTTGTTCTAGCTTGTTCTCAAGTGGGGAACTAGGATTCCAAGTTAGACCCACGAAGTGAATGAAGGTTATGGCAAACTCTTGTGTTGTCAAGAAAATACAGGAATTTACTATTACTATTACTATTTCACAGAGGCAGCAGAGTCAGAGGGGTCAAAAAACAAAAAAAGTCAGGACAGTGGCACCATTGTGCGCTTGACCCTTTTTTATGCATAAGTCACAGCTGCCATCTCACCTTCTCCCCATGGAACCTGCTTTTCACATATCCCATTGTGCCCAGATCAATGGAGATAGGCTTGAGGTCTGGTCCTGGCAGAATTGGATGAATTCCACAGGAGTGATTGCTAATCAACATGGAGCCCCATTTCCATCTGTCCTGTGTGCCATTGTTCACTCCCTAGAGACTAAAATGGACAATGTGAAATTTGAGCAGGCCACGAACAAGAAGTATATATCGGAGGTGGTGATCCTTTGACAGCTGTATGCAACGAAATTTCATTTTGATGTATGCCGATTGGTGTACATTCAAAGTGACAATAAAGTTATCATCATCATCATCAAGTGCAGGACTTGGAGAAGTGCCCTAGAATTCGGTGTCCGAAGTTACCACTGACTCCAGTTTCAGCTAAGAAGGACACATTGGGTCCCATCTGACAAAAATGTCATTCCATGGCAGGAAAAAGAGACTTCTGCACTTAGGGAAAGAGCAGATGCAGAAGAGCAAGACAGTTGGCATCTCGATGGCTTCAGCAGGGCTTGGGAAAAAGATTTGGGAGCTCCGGTAGACTACAGCTTAAGCATGAGCCAGCAGTCTGTAGCCACAGCAAAAGGAGTAAATGTCATCTTGGGCTGAAACAAAGAGTTGTAAAGTTTCACAGTCATGGGATTTGATAGTTCCACCTGTACTGAATAAAACTTTTGTACAGGAAGAGCAAATTATGCAACAATTCTCAAAAGCAGATATCTCTCTCTCTCTCTCTCTCTCTCTCTCTCTCTCTCTCTCTCTCTCTCTCTCTCTCTCTCTCTCTCTGTGTGTGTGTGTGTGTGTGTGTGTGTGTGTGTTGAAACAGTAGTGCTGTGGCCGAAAGAGTCGCAGGGGATGAGGTTCCTCACAATTTAATACCATTAATTTAATTGGGATTAAAGTAAGAGAGGCTGCAGCCAGCTGAAGAGAGGATTATGAAAATAAGGACAGTTCACACCCACCCTTGGCTGCCTTGCCTTTAAACAAGCAGAAGCCAGTCCTCTTCCTCAAGGGAATTGGAGCAAAATGCCACTTTTGCTGGGGAAGAAACTTCAGAAAAAATACATCATTCTATGAAATCATAGGAGAACTTTTAGGGGGGGGGGAAGAGCATAGGCCCTTTTTCTTTGAACTAGGGATTGGTCTTAAAGCAGAGAAAGTTCTGAGCTCCTCTTTCGGAATCTGTCCACTGGATAAATGTAGAAATTAACTACAGGTTTTCCTCGACTTAAGACCACAACTGGGACCAGAATTTCCACTGGTCCTGATTTCATGACCTTTTTTTGCCATGGTTGTTAAGCGAATCACGGTAGCTGTTAAGAAAATTACACTGTCCTCAAGCTTCCCCCTTTGATTTTGTATCTCGGAAGCTGTCGATGAAGGTCACAAATTGCAATCAGAACCCAGGACACTGCAGCTGTTGTAAGTATGTGTTGGTTGCCAAGTACCTGAACATATGACTACACGACCAATGGGATGCTGCAATAGTTGTAAGTGCAGATCTGGTCATGAGTCACTTTTTTCAGTACCACTGTGATTTTGAATGCAACCATGAAATCGAATTTGGGTTGGTCACCGGGACCAGAGATTTACTCTTCCGAGCTTTTGGACTCATGCTGGAGCCCATCCTCAGGGAATTTCTCTACTGGAACACATGATTTGGGTTGTTCCGTTAGTTGTGTTTATGTGGTGCCTTCCTATTGGCTGATTGGTGTGTTGATGGCTGGTGATTGGCTTTCATTTCTTTGGGCTGCCAAGCCTTTGGCTTCTAAGTATTTGATAGGCTGGTGGTAATTCAGCAGTCCTGTTAACTGACAAGGGGCCTGTTTCCCAAGCTTCCATCATTTCCCTGGCCATCTTTGTACCTGCATGGCCAATGTCTCAGTTGCTGTGAAATTAAATGTGTGCCCTTGTTCATTGCATTATGAGGCTACCAATGAGTTCAGGTCTCCTTCTCTGACTGCCCTATTGTCGCTTTTTCAGAAATTCAGCATTGTGTTTGTCCATGGTATGCAGGACTCTCCTTTTATTTATAATAATAATAATAAGGCACATTTCTTAAGACACACACACACACACACCAATTTCCCCAGAAAGAAATGGAGTATGAGTACTTCTGGCAAATCAGCCGCTTGCAGTCTCTTCTCCCTCTGCCTGTCCTTGCTTGTGGGTGCCTCTAATTCTGCTTTCTGCTGCAACCAATAAGCTGGTTTATTTAGCCACCCCACGCAAAGAAGAATGAAATCAAAGTGAACTCCTGGAGATCTCTGTTTAATATTGTGTGGTTCAGGGAAGGCAATCTCCTTGTTTTATCTGGAGGGAAATAAAAGGCACTGCCAGGAAGTTCATAAGAGAGGATTGATGGTGTCGTGACTTATTGTCTCAGATAAAGATAAAACCCAGGCAGGCGAAGCAACGACTTACAGGCAAGCAGTAATCGAGTTAAAAAAGGAAGGAAAAAGAAAAAAAAACCCAAAATATTTTGTTCCAGGGAAGAACCCATGTTGGTTTGAGAGGCCCTCCAATGTGAAGATCCATCTGGACAGAACACAATGGAGAATTCAGAGGTTTGAGTCTCTCCCACATCTGAGATTTTACAATACTATTTTTTTCCCTGAATTAAAATTGGGCTGCCCTTTGCCTTGAGCAGAAGAGGGTTGTTCCTTCATGAGCAGCTCCTGTAACAATGAGCAGGTATCATCTTTGCATCCTCTGGAGAACTTAATTAATACCTAATAGAAGAGAAATGTCAACTGCCTGAATAGCAGTTCCAAAAAAAGGAATCTTCAAGGCTTTGAAGACCATAAAAGATAATTTATTGAATCCACATCTTGGAACGGAGAAAGCAAAACCAGCTCTGATTTTCCCATGCGGAAGTCTACCGAGTGAAACAATAGCTTCCCTTAACCCCCTCCCACCGGGTGTTCAAGTTGTCCAATTATAGCTTTTCAGATTGTTATGAGAACAGTCCACTTCTCCGTCAGACACTTGCGTTAGTGACCTTGGCATTCTTGTAGGCTCTCATGATCATCCATGAATTCCATTTCCTCCCCATGCTTTCTACCCCTCCCCACTTTTTCCATGGCAGGTTTAGTAGTGATAGGAGTTAGCAGGCATCTTAGCGGTTCAATCTTGACAAGAATATTTGTAGAACTGTGGAATCCCTGGTGCTCTCTGAGCTTGGCAATTTGCAGACATTTCACTATCTGTCTAGGTAATGTTCTGTTCTGGCAGGGCAATCTACTGGACCGAAACAGGGAACAAACCCCAAACTTACTCTTACTGATGACGTTACCTAGTTGGGTAATGAAACATCTGCAAACAAACACCCAGACTCAGAGAACACCAAGGACTCTACACCTTAGGCAAAATCAGTCTTGAAACATCAACACAGCTGGGCAAGGTTCAGAGGTGCGACTCAGCTTTCTTGCAGCCCCCTTTGCTGGGGTTTGCTGCTTTCACTGGCAAATGAAGAGTGGGTCATATTCAGGAATCCTGATGTGTTCCAGGAGGTGATATTGATAAGGAGAAGAGAAGCACCATGCAATAAACCACTTTGAGAATTTGAAACCCAGTTTGGTCTAGTGATTAAGGCACTAACAGAGAAATCCTGAAAGCTGAGTAGCTGACTTTGGGCCAATCACCAGAGGACCATGAGTTCTACTCCCATCTTAGATATGAAAACCGACTGGGTGAATTTGAGTCAAACACCAGGAGATGGTAGATGATATAAGATGATAAAGGCGGTCCAGTGACTTAGTGGTTAAGATGCTGGGCTTGTCGGCTAGAGTGCCAGCAGCCTGGGTTCAAGACCCAAGTACCACATGATGGGATGAGCCCCCGTCCTCACCCCAGCTCCTGCCAACCCGGCAAATGCAAGTAGACAAAGGTCACAGCACTCCATGACATCATGCTGGCCACATGACCATGGAAACGTCTTCAGACAGCGCTGGCTCAATGGCTTTAAAATGGAGTTAGCAATGACTAGCGGAGTAAAATCCGCAGGGACAGCTTTACCTTTACCAGGAGATGGCAAGTTCTAATCCCACCTTAGAAATGAAAACTAGCCTGGGTGACTAACAGCCTCAATGACTGATCTACAATTCTGGAAGATGCTGGATGCATGTTGGGCTATTGGGCAAGAAAGACCTCTGGTCTCAATTGTATATATATCTTTCAAAGTATTTAAATCAGTCTATGCATTTCAATCCATTTTTTTCTATCTTTTTTACATATTCTCTAAGCATGATAAAATGTCCTTCTTGTTCGCATCATCACCATGAAGTTGAAGTGTCTTTATACATTCTAGACAGTTTCTCTGGTGACCTTATCAGCAGTACATTATTTTGCAAGAGCCCTGGTGGTGCAGTGGTTAGAATACAGTACTGCAGGCTACTTCTGCTGACTGCCGGCTGCCAGTAGTTTGGCAGTTTGAGTCTCACCGGCTCAACGTTGACTCAGCCTTCCATCCTTCTGAGGCCAGTAAAATGAGGACCCAGATTGCCTCCTTAGAGAGGGCTGTAAAGCACTGTGAGGCGGTATATAAGTCTAAGTGGTATTGCTGTATTTTATAAACATTCTCTTTAAGAGCACAACATAGTGTAAATTTTAGTCCTTTCAACCACCTATTTTCTCATTGTTCCAGGTGTAACCCAAATTTTTATCCCACATTCTTTTTTATCTTTACATTCTTTCATTCTTCTTCTGTTTCAAATTTTGCACATTCATCATTTCTACATCATTCCACTTCCAACTCTGTCTTACAATGTTGAAAGCTAAGGACTGTTTTGCTTGCTTTAAAACTTAGTAATAATTGTAAAGAGGAAAACCATTGGAAAAGATGTCCCACTGCCACCAGTTTTTCCCTTGATTTTATTTTGTACTCCTGTTGGCACCACTTCTAATTAAGACATCATTAATCTAGGACAGAGGTCCCCCACCTGTGGTCCACGGTCCACTATGAGGCAATGGGCTGTTGGCCACTGGGCGGCATGAGTGGGTGGCCAGTGCATGTGTGCGTGTGTGTGTGCATCCCCCCACTCACGCTAGTGTCGCGGTATCGTGTGGGCACTAGCAATACCACAAGCGTCATAAGGGCACTAGTGTCACCACGAGCATTGTGCCAGTGCTATCGTTGCTGGGAGCGCACACTACCGCCACTCACGCTAGCATCGTGGCATCACAGGAGCGCTAGCATCGCCCGAGCATTGTGTGGGCACTTGTGGCCCCATTTACATTACACATGCAATCTTGGTCCTCTTTGTGTGTCTGCTCACAGCCCTGTTCACGCATACATGCGCGCTCATGTAATGGCCCTCCCCCCCTCCCCCCGCACCGGGCCGCCAACCAAGAAAGGTTGGGGACCCCTGTTCTAGGATGTCATAGTAAGCCATTTGTTTTTGCCTATTATTTCTTATCTGTAAAATGTTTCTTGGGCTGAAATCCAGGAAGATGTTTTTGGGCAGAATCTGGATTTCTATCTGTTCCATTTTTCCAATGTGGCACATCTAATATAACAATTCTTAAAATCCATATTAACCTTGATTTTGTCATACCATAGATACCCATGCCACTGCAGAATGGACTGTTTTTGAAAAGCACTGCAATTGCCGAGACCTGAAATTTCTCTCTGCAATCCTAGAACAGGCACTGCTGATTTGTACGCACAAGCCATCACTCATAATTTGGGTGTGAGAAATGTATTGGGGCAGGTCACTTTACCCAGTGGAAAGATTGCATGTAGAGAGAAACAATAAAGCCAGGAAATTACATTTGTACAAACAATTCTAGAGCCTAGTGGCTGTGCAAAAGGAAGCACAATGTATTCTTTATTCAGGAATGAATATTGTGATGAGAAAGTCTAAGTAACCTAGTCTATCTATAGCTTAGAGGTGGGATGCTGCAGCCTCCATTATGAGACAGAGAGAAAGAGAGAGAAAGAGAAAGAAAAAGGGGGGAGGAGAGAGAGAGAACAAAGGAGTGGAGGAGGAGGAGGAGGAGGAGGAGGAGGAGGAGGAGGAGGAGGAGGAGGAGGAGGAGATGATTGAGAGAGAGGATTAGGACCAGGAATTGGAACATATCCCTAGGAACAACTAGTAGTAAGCCTTGCCACATAAATGTTCCTTAGGCAAAGAAAGAAGACAGAAATGCAGAATCTTTCTTGCCTTTGTGATGCAGACAGTTAATGCAAGCAGAGCTGAATCTTCCAATGACACAGACATGTGTGATGGGTGAAGTATGTTGTACAGAGAAAAAAATCTTCATCAGGGTCCAGTCCAAGCTGGGAGTAAGCAAACTGGAGACTGCTTTAGAAAGAAGGATGTAGTTTATTGAAGAGGAGAGCCAGACAGAAAGATGACTCTGGAAAAACTGACCACATGTAGTAGGGTGTGGTGGGTTTTTTACCTTCTTTTTGGAGTCGTTCCTGTGTCATGAACTTTGACCTAAGTCTGAGTGTGCCTTTCTGGTATTCTGATGGGTTAATCCTATTATGTCCCAAAGGTCATATCCTGCTTCCCTGGGGCTGGGGCTGATGACTGTGTTGGATTTTTGGTGTGAGGGATTGTTGATTCTAGGGATATTTGTCTTTCTAATCCAAGCTTCCTGGATCCAATCTTTCTGACAAGATTATCACATCTGCATTTCTGCAGACCTGGTTTCTGTCTGGGACAGAGAGACTTGTGGGGTGTGTGTGTGTTGGTTTCTGCCTTTAAGATCCTTTGTGGAGATATAATATTCTGCCTTTTAATATTCCCAAAAAATATTTCTTTCTCTGGGGAGGGGGCTGACTTCCCACAATGTCTAAGACACATATGTCTAAGATAAATGCGAGCTGCATTATATATTGATGCAGGCTTTCACAGTCAGCATCAATGCAATGCTGTTGAGCTTCTGGGCTAATAGGCCATGCTCTAATTATTTGGTATTCTGACATTCGCTAGCAACCGTGGCTGACATCTTCAGAGGTGAAAATTGTCTGCTCTTAGCCCACTTCTTGGCAGGTTATAGACAATATATACAAAGATTTGCTGGTGAAAAGTGAGGAGAGAGAATAATTAGATCATGACCTATCAGCCTGGATGTTCATCACCACTTTTCCTTCCTTCCTTCCTTCCTTCCTTCCTTCCTTCCTTCCTTCCTTCCTTCCTTCCTTCCTTCCTTCCTTCCTTCCTCCCTTCCTTCCTTCCATCCTTCCTTCCTTCCTTCTCTCCCTCCATTGTAAGAGAATACAAAAGATCATAGATCAAAATCAAATAGTTACACAATAATCAATCTGTCCTTTGCAGTGTTCGTTTTTTATTCATTTTTCATGAGTTTAGGCTGCATTTAAAAAAAAAAACTTTTGTTACTTTCAGTAAAAAAAATATTTTTTTAAAGGATGGAGCTGTTTTAAGAATGGCAGCTTAGCAAGTGTTTTTCTTTGCATAGCCCTCAGCAATGTGGACTCTTTCCTCCTGGACTGCAACATTGTGTGGTGACAATTGCATTGAAAATCATCACAGATAGTCTTCTCAAATGCTTGCAGAGTCTTTCTTACTGGAATTTAATGGAAATCATGGAATTTCACATAACTTACTGTTATCTATCTATCTATCTATCTATCGATCTCCCTATGTCTATCTCTATTTTTCTACCTACCTACATACCTACCTACCTACCCACCCACCCACCCACCCACCCACCTACCTACCTACCTACCTACCTACCTACCTACCTACCTACCTACCTATCTATCTATCTATCTATCTATCTATCTATCTATCTATCTATCTATCTATCTATCTATCTATCTATCTATCTATCCATCCATCCATCCATCCATTTATTCCACACATACATGTCTCCATTTCCAATAACTCCGGGTATAGGGAAAGGTTTAGCCTCCTTTAAGTCAGGCTTGACAGTTATGGTCTCTATGAACATGTTTATGTCTACATGTTTATGTAGATTTCCCAGCAGCAATACAGAAATAGTTTTTTGTTCATTTTCTACTCCGGGTCTGTTATTTTCTAATGGTCAAGTATTGCACGAGTCTACCCTTGTATAGCTTTTGAAAATCAGATGAGCCCAAAGCTAGACCTAGATAGCTTACAAAGTTAGAATTATAAAATCATGGAATTTCACATACAGAGACAAACACCCCCCCCCCTCTCTCTCTCTCTCTCTCTCTCTCTATCTATCTATCTATCTATCTATCTATCTATCTATCTATCTATCTATCTCACACACACACACACACACACACACACACACACACACACAATGTTTATAACCATTCTACTACTGGAGGACAGAGTCGACTACCCATTGTCCTAAGCCTTAAAGTTAAGGTAAGAATGTAGGAATGCAGGAAATCCTCGACTTACAGCAGTTCATTTAGTGGCTGTTCAAAGTTACAACAGCCCTGAAAAAAATGACTTATGACCGTTTTTCACAGTTACGACCGTTGCAGCATCCCCAGGATCATGTGATCAGAATTCAGATGCATGGCACCTGGCTCGTATTTATGACGGTCACAATGTCCCAGGGTCATGCGATTCCCTTTTGCCGCCTTCTGACAAGCCAAGTCAGTGGGGAAGCCAGATTCCTTTAACAACCGCATTGCTAATTTAACAACGGCAGTGATTCACTTAACAAACGTGGCCAAAAAAAAAAAAGTTGTAAAATGGGAAAACTCAACAAATTTCTCACTTGATTTGCACTCCAACAGCACCTGCTGAGAGAGAATGTGGCTCCGGTGCCTTGTGCTGTCTTTCTAGCTGACCTTCGCTTTGGCCCAGCTGAGACCTGCAAACTTCAGCTTTGACAAGAGGACTGTATCGGCTTGAGATTGGTGGAAAGCAAGGCTTTCAAAAGGATGGGAAAGTGAGGGAGAAAGGAAAAAACAAAACACATCCCAGCTGCAGATCTGCCATGCAGACCAGGGTGTTGGGTTTGGGGTTGCAGTGAGTGTAACATCCAAGTGTGATGTGCAAGGCATTGCATTCGTAGTGCAGATGTTTGCACAACAGTCACAGGTGATGCAAAGGAACATTTTCTTTTTCTTTTTTTTTATTGAAAAGTTTTACAGTACATTTTTTGAATACAAAACCCCTCCCATCCCCCTCCCCTCTCCCCAAACCTCCCCAACTCTCCCCTCCCCTCCCCCCTCCCCGACTTCCCAGAGCTAAATACAGGGTATAAAAATACAAACAAACATAATCTAAAATATGCAAACAACAATAAAATATTAAATTCTATCGCACTTTAACTCTTAATAAAATAACTACAAGCTAGTTCTACATCATATAAATCCACTACTTATTCAACATTTTCTAGTGGGAAGAATGGGAGTCAAGAAAGTAAACAGGGACATTCCAGAAGTGGAGGGTCGAAAAGTAAAACTGGTGGCTGTGATTGCCATTGCGACTTTCTGGTGCCCTCAATTACCTATGGATACCCCTCCATCCAAATACAACAGCATAAAATGCCTTCAGAAATTGTGGGTGCTTCATTACTGGAGGTTTTTAAGAAGAGGCTGTACCGCCACTTGTCTGAAATAGTATAGGGTCTCCTGCTTGGGCAGGGGGGTCAGACTAGAAGACCTCCAAGGTCCCTTCCAGCTTTATCCTTATTCCTGAAAAATCTGCAGACAAGGCAGTCAGATTCCAGCATACTTCCCTAGGTCATGCCCTATTTTTTGCCTGTCAACCACCAGAGTGCACAAGTGCCCGGTGTCTTCATTTCATCCCCAGGCTGCGAGTGAGGTAGCCATAGCTTAGCTTTAGCTTTCCTACCATTGCCGTGGTATTTTCCCTCTTTTTCCAGCATAGTCTAAGGGCAGCCTGCTTCACCTTCCAGGAAAGGTAACGGACTGGTGGAGACTGAGACTAGTGGTGAGAGACGACCAGGAAAGAAGGCATCAAATGCCAAGAAGGTCTGGCGTCTATTGGTTCAGGACTGAGCAGAGGGCACTTCAACTTAGCAATGGAGAAAGGCCTTCGGAGAATGTTGGGCTGGTGCGTTTCCAACTTGGCTTTAGTTAGAATAGAATAGAATAGAATAGAATAGAATAAGCAATAGGGAATAGAATAGAAGAGAAGAGAAGAGAAGAGAAGAGAAGAGAAGAGAAGAGAAGAGAAGAGAAGAGAAGAGAAGAGAAGAGAAGAGAAGAGAAGAGAAGAGAAGAGAAGAGAAGAGAAGAGAAGAGAAGAGTTGGAGGGGACCTTGGAGGTCATCTAGTCCAACCCCCTGCTCAGGCAGGAAACCCTATACCATTTCAGGCAAATGGCTGTCCAGTCTCTTCTTAAAAACTTCCAGTGTTGGAGCATTCACCACTTCTGGAAGCAGGTTATCCCACTGATTAATTGTTCTAACAGTCAGGAAATTTCTCCTTAGTTCTAGGTTGCTTCTCTCCTTGATTAGTTTCCATCCGTTGCCTCTTGTCTTGCCCTCAGGTGCTTTGGAGGATAGCTTGACTCCCTCTTCTTTGTGGCAGCCCCTGAGATACTGGAACACTGCCATCATGTCCCCCCTCATCCTTCTCTTCATTAAACTAGACATACCCAATTCCAGCAACCATTCCCTATATGTTTTAGCCTCCAGTCCCCTGATTATCTTTGTTTCTCTTCTCTGCACTAGCTCTAGAGTCTCAACATACTTTTTACTTCGTGGTGACCGAAACTGGATGCAGTTTTACAAGTGTGGCCTTATCAAGGCATTATAAAGTGGTATGAACACTTCATGTGATCTTGATTTTATCCCTCTGTTAATGCAGCCTAGAACTGTGTTGGGCTTTTTGGCAGCTGCAGCACACTGCTGGCTCCTATTTAAGTAATTGTCCACTAGGACTCCAAGATCCCCCTCATAGTTACTACTATTGAACCAGGTACCACCTAGACCGTACCTGTGCATTTGTACTTGTGCATATTGAATTGTGTAATATGTTAGCTATTCTCTGGACACTGCAGAAGAGAACAAGGGATTCCAATTTCCATTTTTCTCCTTTAATTTGATTTGCTGCACAATGGATGAGTGACTCAAAGATCACAGTATACCTTCTCCTCACCCATCCCGAAACCCTGCTCCTGAATTCTCCCTAGACGGAACCACCAATAGTTAGCTGCAAAATGAAGCCATTTGGAGAGATATTTTGGGAAGGGCTTTTGCACGAATATTAAACAGTGTATTAAACCTCTGATAAGCTTAATACACCTCTTTTGCTCAGCCTTTTGAAAAAAAATAACCTCCTAGAATGAAAACAAGGGATTGAAAGGAACACTAGAAATTGGCTGGTGTGATTTTCCCCAGGTCTCTTGCCTGTTTGGAATGCAATTATACATTTATTTGCTGGATATAGCATCTGGCTGCAGAAAAGATTGTCCAGACTAGAAGACTTGGGGGAACCTCTAGGTCTTTGCAGAAAGAAACTTAGAGATCTTGGTTCAGAGGCATCCATATTTATTAATTAATTATTCCAGTTGATATAGCCATTTATCTCATTGTGGGCAACATACAACAACTCGTTTCCCCCCCCCTTAATTTCCAAATTCATAATCTATTGAGCCTTGGTTCATCCTCCACTTAACCAAATCAACTACAAAAATAGTATGGGCATTAGAACAATATGCAGAACACGGTTAGCTTTAATCTTTGTTTATTTTTCTTCACAGCATTTGATTAGTTAATAGTTTATTGCAGTGAACATACCCAGGAAATGGATTCATTTAGTAAGCAGGTGAAGCGTGTTGTGAAAATGCAACCTGTATGTCTTCCTGTCTCAGGATATATTTTGCCATTGGCTGGGTTTGGTGGTTCTTATCAGACTAAAAAATCAAACAACAACAAAAATATTTTTATATAAATATAAAATACAAATGGAAAATAAAGTTAGCAGGGAAATGAATACTGCTTTCAGAGATCCTGGAGCACTGGGGAACTACCAGAGAATTGGAAAAGAGCTGATGTAGTTCCTATCTTCAAAAAAGGAAAAAAATGGTTCCAGGAAACTACAGACCTATCAGCCTGACCTCAATACCTGAGAAGATCTTGGAAAAAGGTAATCAAGCAATGAATCAGCGAACACCTAGAGGCAAACAAAGTCATTACCAAAAGCCAACATGGGTTTGTCAAAAACAGATCATGCCAAGCAAATCTTATTGCATTCTTTGACCAGATGACAAAATTAGTGGACCAGAGGAATGCTGTGCAAGGCATTTGATAAAGTAGACCATAACCTACTACTTGATAAGATAAAAAAATGTGGGTTAGACAGCATCAGCACCAGATGGATTTGTAGCTGTGTGACTGGCTGTAATCACCATGTGGTCCTCAATGGAACTGCATCTACACGGAGGGAAGTGTGTAATTGGGTGCCCAGGGCTCTGTTCTGGGCCCAGTGCTCTTCAACATCTTCATCAATGATTTGGGTGAGGGGATAGATGGGGAACACATCAAATTTTCAGATGACACCAAGCTGGCAGGAATAGCCAACATTGCAGAAGATAGGCCATAAGATACAGAAGGATCTTGACAGACTTGAACATTGGGTGCTATCTAACAAAATGAAATACATTGGTGAAAAAAGTAAGGATCAAGGCTCAAGGTTGACTCAGCCTTCCATCCTTCCGAGGTAGGTAAAATGAGGACTCAGATTGTTGGGGGCAATAAGCTGACTTTGTAATAATGCCGCTTGTAGGGGTGGGGGGCGAAAGCCCTAATAAGCAGGAATATACATAGAATGAAGGCTATTGCTAAGCACATTGATTTGTGCTTTAGATTGTAAGCCGCCCTGAGTCTTCGGAGAAGGGTGGGATATAAATGGGATTTTTTTAAAAAAGGATCTACATTTAGGCAAGAAAAACTAAATGCACAGGTATAGTATAGATGGCACTTTGCTCAATAGTAGGAACTGTGAGAGGGATCTTGGAGTTCTAGTGGACAGTCACTTAAATATGAGCCAGCAGTGTGCTGCAGCTGCCAAAAAAATCCCAACACAGTGCTAAGCTGCATTAACAGAGGGATAAAATCAAGATAATGTGAAGTGTTAATATCACTTTACAATGCCTTGGTAAGGCCACACTTGGAATAATGTATCCAGTTTTTGTTGCCATGAAATAAAAAGAATGTTGAGACTCTAGAGAGAGTGCAGAGAAGAGCAACAAGGATGATCAGGGGACTGGAGGCTAAAACATATAAAGAAGGCTTGCTGGAATTGGGTATGTCTAGTTTAATATCTCAGGGGCTGCCCCAAAGAAGAAGGAGTCAAGCTATTCTCCAAAGCACCTGAAGGCAGGACAAGAAGCAACGGATGGAACCTAACCAAAGAGAGAAGCAACCTAGGCTAAGGATAAATTTTCTGACAGAGCAATTAATCAGTGGAACAACCTGCCTCCAGAAGCTGTGAATGCTCCAACACTGGAAGTTTTTAAGAAGAGACTGGACAGCCAGTATAGGGTTTCCTGCCTGAGCAGGGGGTTAGACTAGATGACCTCCAAGGTCATTTCCAACTTTATTGTTGTTGTTATTATTATTATTATTATTGAAAAGAAAGGAGGGAAAGTGTAGGATAATGGGGAAAAGAAAAGAAGCATTGACTTCCAACATTTGTCAGCTCACTGAAGTACAAAACAGAATTATAACTTCAACTTTCCATAACAGCAAACTAATCTAATCAGCAAAACCCAAAGTCTAAATTTTATTTTTTCCTGTTTTGAGCATGAAGCCTAGAAAGAGATTCCAAGTAGAAACAAAACTAGATGTATTCTTTTCTCTGATAAAAAAATGTTAATTTTGACATCTCTGTTAACTCTATCACTTTTTCCATCCATTCTTCCATTGTGGGGATTGACATAGAAAGAAACAGATCTTAGGGGGATCCAGGTAGTTTGCATCTGCTGCCTTTTGATTGACATAAGCTCTCCGGGAATCTTTCATATACCCTCCCTGGAGTCTGCAAGGATTCCTCTTGAGATTTCCCACTTACAAAGCAAGTCCCCAGGGGGAGAGCATTCTCGGTGGGTGCGCCAATCCTCTGGAACCGCTTACCAGCCGAAATCTGGATGGCCCCCGACCTTCGCACCTTTCGGCGAGATTTAAAAACCTATCTATTCCAGCAAGCCGGCCTGGCCTGATAGATTTGGGGTTTTATTTGTAGATCTGGGGTTTTATTTGTTTTATTGTTGGTTTATTGTATACTTACTTTGCTCTGTACACCGCCCTGAGTCCTCCGGGAGAAGGGCGGTATATAAAACGAATAAATAAATAAATAAATAAAATAAATGTGATTTGCTTATGCATTTACCCCTCTGAACTGCAGCTCCTTTTTTGCTCCCCTTGAGCTACTCAAGCCAACTAACCAAGTTGGAATGGCATTAAAGAAGAACAAAATCCCTTTGCCAAACAGTGCAAGTTGCAGCCTTTTGTTTTTAACTGCTAACTGTTGATGCTAACCATTCATGGAGAACAATCCAAAGAGGCGTTGGATGAAGAATGACAGTGGAGAAATCCAGCATTAGCCAAAGGGGACTCAGTCCAAAAGAACAGGAGTGGAATGCAGTGAACAGAAGATTCTTGCTTGTCTGTCTTTCTGTCTTTCTGTCTTTCTCTGTCTGTCTGTCTGTCTGTCTGTCTGTCTGTCTGTCTGTCTGTCTGTCTATCTATCTATCTATCTATCTATCTATCTATCTATCTATCTATCTATCTATCTATCTATCTATCTATCTATCTATCTATCGTATCTATCTACTGTATCTATTTGTTATCTATCTATCATATGCTGCCCATCTTCCCAAGGGACAACTCTAGGCAGCTTACAACCAAGTAAAACAAGATAAAATAATAAATATTAATGTTAAAATTTACTTAAAATGAACAAAGATTGCAAGGAAGGGAGCAAGATGTCTATGAAGATTCTCAGTCATCAGTCACGATGGTAGAGGCCACTCTTTTAAAGATAGCCAAGTCCACATTCTGGACAGAGAGGATCACTGGTTTGAAAGAAGGGTGAAAGAGACCATCTATGTCAAAACTGAACTCTCTCCACAGAGGGGGAAGGATATGATACCACCTATCTCCTGTTTACAACACACTCCTTTTGGTAGTTCCAAAACGGTTTCACACCCATTTGCACTACTCAGGTGACTCTGAGGGCACAGATAAACCTCCAAGTGGCTTCAATGACTCTCAGAAAGAGTGCTAATGACCAGATGACTGCAGGGAATATAAATCCTTCTATCCTCCACCACTCCACCATTCAGTCCGAACTGAAGAAGCTTCTTGGATGAGAAGTGAAATGGCTTCAATGAAAAACAAAGAAAGTCCAGTTGCCTCTCGAAAAAGTACCTTTGGGACAAGAGGCACACAAGGGTGGAGGTGGGGTTATCTCAATCCATTAGCCACCTCCAGTATGACATACCACCATTAAAGGGCTGCAAGTCAGTTGGTAGAGCCAGGTCTTCCAGCGCTTTTGGAAGGCCAGAAAAATGTGTGCGGATCTCAGATTGGGAGGCACCATGTTCCAAAGGGTGGGAGCCACAACAGAAAATGTTCTTCTTCTACCTTGCCAGCCAGAAGTCCTTGACTGATGGGCTCTGCAGCATGTCCCTTCTCTCAGTGAGGGTGGGGTGGCCCAATCCCATTAATTTAATTTTAATTTTAATTTTATTAGATTTATATACCGCCCTTTCCCGAAGGACTCAGGGCGGTTTACAGGGCATTTTAAAATCACACCAATACAAAATACAAAAGTTAAAAGACAATTAAAAAGATTAAATTATCCCTGAAAATAAAACCCCAGTTAAAATTCTCAGCCTGGTGAGTATAGGGTGAGTATTCATTTTTGCTGTAAATTGGAATATGAGGACTGCATGAAGGGACCCCTCTGGGTCGCACAGTGGAAAAGGCACTTCTTGTGCTTATTGTTTGCAGTGGTGCACCAGCTTTGGAATTCTCTTCCTTTTGGGAGGGCCAGATGGGTGCTGATCTCATCTGCCTTTCAAGGGCAGGAGAAGCCCTCTTCACAAATTTGCCCCATTCTGGATTCAGCCTCTTGTTTCTCTGCGAATGCAATTTGCTTATTCTACTCTCCGTTCTTTTCAGCTGTGCGTTTTAAATTAGCAAATCATTCATCTGATTTGGTTTTTATTAGTTTAGGTTGGTTTTTACAGATCATAACCCTCCATGAATTTTCTGGATGGTAGGCAGGCAAGAAATAATATTTCCAATAAGTAAATTAATTAATACCCTGCATTCTTTGCTCCCTTAGAGTTGTAATTGTAGTAGTAACAATACTGCAAGTTAAATTAGCCCAGAGGGAAGCCTGATTTGTAACAGTCTATAGACAGAGATTCCTTTTCTGCCAAAATTGATCCACGGATCATGAGTTTCAAGTCTCAGTCAGGCCCGGTTGGGTCAACATAATCAAAAGGGATACATCAGCACGAGATTTCTTAGACAGGATCTTGTCTTAATTTGTCTGCGTTAGTTCCTCTCCGCTCTTTGATTGGAAATGTGGCTTTATGAAAAATGAAAAAAAACACACAAACCAATCAAAACAGAAGCTCCAGGAGCTGCCGGATATTTGTGCAAGAGAGAGGGAGCAGAAACTTTGCAAATCCCACCGATAGAAGTCTTGCGGAATTTGGGATCCCATGACAGGAGCCAACCATCAGGCGAATCCAATGCATTTCATATTTATGAAAAGAGGATCTAAAGACAGAGCTACGTCTCCGGGCAAAATATTTCATTCTGTAATGATGACAAGATGCTGTTAAGGCAGGATGACACTGATGAATTCTGAGGAACTGGTTGATTTGTAAGAAGGATAATTGTTCTCTGCATCTTTCTTTGGCGCATCAAACAGATGCTCAGAGCTGCCTGGGGGGAGGGGGTGGCGAGGAAGGGATATGGTCTACTGATATTGACTTTCTTCAGTACAACAGCCTGGCAAATCTTTCCAAAGCTTAGCCCAACCAAGATTCTTTGATGTTAGGTTAAGAAGAAGCAAATCTGGCATTTTTCTCTCTTCTTTTGGGGCATCCTCGAGGCGAAGGGTATCCAAAAAGTCAAGATGGCCTCAGCGATTGCATATTTGCAGTGGCCATCTTGTCTCTTTTGACCACCTCCCATGCAGAAGCCTTGTTTCTTCCACCTTTGACCTCCTAACCCAGCCTTCTTCCCCTATTTGGCAGCGCTCCAGAAGGTCAGGTCTACAACTCTGGGAATTCCTAGCCACCCCGTGAATGAATTTGAGAGGACTGCATGACATCGGTCACCTTTGACTACGACTGACATCAAGTCCGCTTTTAGCCTTCTTAACGTTTTTTTGCACGATATAGTAACGCTAGCTTATTTACTTAAAGGATTTTTACCCTGCTTTGCAATCACAAAGGCTTTCTGAGCAGGTTTAATAGGTCAGCTAAGACTCTGCCTCTCAGGTTTGCCATGCAAAAGAGATGGCAGGTAAGGAAAAGGAGAGGGGGAGGGGAGGGAAGAGGGCAATAAAAGCAAACTCAGACACCACCAAGGGACAGTTCTGAGTTGGGGTGGGAGTAACCGGTGCAGTGTGTAAGAGGGAGTCTGAGGCAACAGGTGCACTCACCAATGCAAACTTTTCTCTTCCTACACACAGATGAGCCAATGACTACTGAACATTTTTCATAAGGTTTGGGCTGCAGTGGAGATAAGGGGATGAGTGTGGTAGCTCCTCCCTCATCATACCAAGAGGATTCTTCCCGAGTGAAGCTTTGCATTAATCAGCCGGTTTGCAAAGGGACAGCAGAAGAGATAAATTTGCGGTTAGGAAGATGCAACTCTGGAAGCTAAGAAGATGAGACTCTGAACTGACGCCCGAAACAGCATGGAGAAAACATAACTCGGCTTATGGCCACCATGGAGCCCAAAACTTCTGTTGCTAAGCAAGACGGTTGTTAAGTCAGTTTCGCCCCCATTTTGCGACTTTTCTTGCCACAGTTGTTAAGTGAATCGCTGCAGTTGTTAAGTTAGGAACATGGTTGTTTCATAAATCTGGCTTCCCCATTTGCTCGTCAGAAGGCAGCAAAGGGGGATCACGTGACCCCGGGTACAGGGAAGAGCAACAAAGATGATCAGGGGACTGGAGGCTAAAACATATAAGGAATGGTTGCTGGAATTGGGTATGTCTAGTTTAATATCTCAGGGGCTGCCACAGAGAAGAGGGAGTTAGGCTATTGTCCAAAGCACCAGAAGGCAGGTCAAGAAGCAACAGATGGAAACTAATCAAGGAGAGAAGCATCGTAGAACTAAGGAGAAATTTCCTGTCAGTTAGAACAATTAATCAGTGGAACAACCTGCCTCCAGAAGCGGTGAATGCTCCAACACTGGAAGTTTTTAAGAAGAGACTGGACAGCCAGTATAGGGTTTCCTTCCTGAGCAGGGGGTTGGACTAGATGACCTCCAAGGTCCCTTCCAACTTTATTGTTGTTGTTGTTGTTATATGAACCAGTTGCCAAGCCTCTGAATTTTGATCACGTGACTACGGGAATGCTGCAAAGGTCGTAAGTGTGAAAAACGGTCATACGTCACCTTTTCCAGTGCCATTGTAACTTTGAATGGTCACTAAACAGGCTGTTGTAAATCGAGGACTATCTGTCATGCATGGGTATAACAAACCTTGAAATGCCAAAGTCCACCATTTCCACTGTTCTTTGGCATTTCAAGCTCTGGCCAAGAACGTGAGACTTGAGGGCCCACCTAATCTATCATGCCATTTCCTGCAACTGATAGGCTGCAAGGATTTCAGACCTCCAGCCCTGATGGTCCACTGGGTCCTGAGGTCTTGAAGCAGACTTTCTAGCAACCCAGTTCATGTAATCTATCAGAGCGAATAATCCTTTTGCATGGATTACCAGCCAGGCTGGCTGGGACAGAGCAGTCAAGGTGACCATCCTGGTAAAAGATGACTTTAAAAGGCTGGGTAAGCTTCTAGTAGTTTGGGAGGGCACCTAAATTGGGAGGAAGGGCTGGAGGGGGAAACTACTGGACAGGGCAAAGATGCCAAACAGGAAATACCACGTCACTCATGTGGGTATGGCCAAGACTAGAAGATTTGGGGAAGAACTTCATTTACTGCCACATTTTTTTTCCAGTAGCAGCAGTTAGAGCAGCTTTAAGTATAGAAAATGAGCTCTCCCCTGCCAAAGTCTGCCCTTGCTTATTTATTTTTTTTAGATTTTTAGCAATCCTACCTTTATTACTTTTATAAATAACTCATAACCAGTGCTCCTTCCTCCTCCTATTCTCCCCATAGTAACAACCCTGTGAGGTGGTTGAGAGAGGGTGTGACTGGCCCAAAGTCACCCAGCTGGCTTTCATGCCTAAATCAGGATTAGAACTCACAGCCTCCCTGCGATTGGCCCAGATTCACCCAGCTTTCATACCTAAAGCAGGACTAGAATTCACAGCCTCCTGATGATTGGCCCAAAGACTCCAGCTGGTTTTTGTGCCTAGGGCAGACTAGAACTCATAGCACTCTGACACCTTCATCTTGACAACTTGGACATGTGGACTTCATCTCCCAGAATTCCCCAGCCAGCAACAATTCTAGTCCAAACTGGCTCATGGATTTTTCATGTGAGTTGTGCAAAGATTCATTTGTAGCCTATAACTTCCGCATGCATTCAATCTAGAAATCTTTCTTTTCTCTCCCTGCCCCTTTGCTGTCTTTGTTTTAGACTGAGCAAATCAGCCCTACTCATTGCGAGAGCAAAAGGATCTTTTTTGGGCTCTCTTTTGTCTTCTCTGCCCAAGAGGATGCAAGGCTGTTCTGAATGGCCTCTTTACCAAGGAAAGGCACAAGGGAAGCCACTGTTGCTACCTCAGTAAGACAGTCCTTACGGCTTCAGAGTGGGAGGGAAAGGGGGTGCTGCTTTAGGTGACATGAGTCATGAGAAAGTAGGCAGAGAGAGCCGGGCGGGGCGGGATCGGATCCAAGGAGGGAGGGATGGGCTGAAGAGGGCTCTCTTTTGCCTGCAATAAATTCAGTTTAAGAAATTGAGCTGCATGATGATTTCCCAGCATAATTCCTACAGAAAAGGCAATTGAGGACTAGACTAGACTAGACTAGACTAGACTAGACTAGACTAGACTAGACTAGAATAGAATAGAATAGAATAGAATAGAATAGAATAGAATAGAATGCAGAATACTGTAGAATAGAATAGAATAGAATAGAATAGAATAGAATAGAATAGAATAGAATAGAATAGAGTAGAGTAGAGTAGAGTAGAGTAGAGTAGAGTAGAGTAGAGTAGAGTAGAGTAGAGTAGAGTAGAATAGAATATAGTAGAATAGAATAGAATAGAATAGAATAGAATAGAATAGAATAGAATAGAATAGAATAGAATAGAATAGAATAGAATAGAATAGAATAGAATAGAATAGAATAGAGTAGAGTAGAGTAGAATAGAATATAGGAGAATAGAATAGAATAGAATAGAATAGAATAGAATAGAATAGAATAGAATAGAATGCAGAATACTGTAGAATAGAATAGAATAGAATAGAATAGAATAGAATAGAATAGAATAGAATAGAATAGAATAGAATAGAATAGAATAGAATAGAATAGAATAGAATAGAATAGAGCAGAGCTGGAAGGGACCTTGGAGGTCTTCTAGTCCAGCTCCCTGCTCAGGCAGGAGAATCTATACCATCTCAGACAGGTGAATGTCTAGTCTTCTTAAAAATCTCCAGTGATGGAGCACCCACGATTTCTGGAGGCAAGCTATTCCACTGGTCCTCACTGTTAGGAAGTTTCTCCTTCTTCCAGGTTGCTTCTCTCTTTGATCAGTTTCCAACTATTGTTTCTTGTCTTGCCCTCTGGTGCTTTGGAGAATAATTTGACCCCCTCTCCTTTGTGGCAGCCTCTCCAATACTGGAATACTGGAATTAACAATGCTACACGTATCTGTAATTTAAGCCACTTGTCACCTGGGCCTGGTTCTCAACCCTAGCTGCATTCAAAGTTCCTTTTGAAATGCTCAACCATTTCTTGTTGAAATCAGCCTGGTGCCAAGGTTAAGGTGATCAATGGGCACTGGGGAAAGCCCTGATCAAGTTTTTCAACTTAAGATGCAGGTTCCTTGGGGGTATTTGGAGATTGTCTGAACCCAACCTACATGATATGATTGTTGTGGTTGGGGAAAAGTGGGGAGAGAGGACTCTTGAATGTGAAGCACAGCATAAATCGAACAGAAGAATAACCAGGCTGAGGAGTTCCTTGAATTTCTGTAAGTTAAGAAGAAATTCTCCAATCCTTTCTCCAAGGCGAGTCTGCCTCCGGAGCCTTTCTATTATTTACCATTATTTATTATTTAAATTACTTAGATAATTATTTAATAATAAAGGCGGGATATAAATCAATAAAGTATAATGGAAGAGAAGAGAAGTTGCAAGAGGAGTAGCGTACTACAATGAACAACATTTGCACACCCAGTACACACAAACACGCATGCATACACACACACACACACACACACACACACAACCCCCCCCCACACACAAACACACACTCACACACACACACCTGGCCAAAGTGTGAGGATTCCGCACACTTCCTCCAAAACTCTCCTCTCCTTTGCAAGAAATCCCAAAGGCAAGTTCTGCTTCAGTCAATTGAATGAGAACTAGTAGAGATTAAAAAAGCAGAATTTCAGACCTGGCTTTGTGTCCACCAGCGATTCTTTCGGATAGATGGTAAACTCAACTTGAGAATTAGTCTTTCTTTTCCGCCAATCCCACCCACTCATTTCTCTGCTCCAGGGAGTGCTTCCCCCCTCCCCACTTCTCTCTGGCTGTTTTTTTAAAATTTCTCTTAAATTGTTGACTGACATGAAACAAAAGGGAGAGATATTTATTTTCTTTCTCTCTCTCTCTCTCTCTCTCTCTCTCTCTCTCTCTCTCTCTCTCTCTCTCTCTCTCTCTCTCTCTCTCTCTCTCTCTCTCTCTCTCTCTCTCCCCTCCACCCCGAGATTTCCTAATCCAGCATTCCAGTTTTTAGGGACCTTGGGAAAAGGTCACCCCCAGCATGGTTTCTAAAGCCTTCAGATTGGCAGACACCTTACCTTAAGGACTTGATTTTGTTCTTTCTGTGTTGCCACAACATTGTTGCCAATTTCCGGTAAGAAGAGAAGAGGATTGAACGGTGGGATCCTTGGTGCTCTTTGGGTCTGATTGTTTTCTTGCAAACATTTCATTCCCCTACTAGATAGCATCATCAGTGCTAGCACTGTTGGGTAATGAAATGTCTGCAAGGAATCAACCAAGCTCAGAGAGCATCCAAGGATTCCACCTAAGGATTCCTTTCTCACCTATAGCAGCCATAGGAACAGAAAGAAATGGGGAGGGGGGGAAGAATCGCCCTGCAGAAGGCTAAAAAAGTATTACGGGAAGTCCAATATGACCCATAGTTTCCCAGTCAATTGGATTAGATTGAATATGATTTCGATTTTAAAAAATACAATTGTGTCTCCATGGGTTGGTACTACATGGTTGAGTATAAGACTCACCTCCTTAATGTCACTGCTATTTGAAGTCCATAGTTATTGTCTTTTAAAAATAATTTTGCATGGAAAGTTTTATGAAGAACATAAAAACCAACACAAAACAACAAAGAGTATGAGAGAGGGAGAGAGGGGGAGAGGGACAGAGAGCGAAAGAGAAAATCTTGTGGGTCCCATCATCTAAGGAGATATATCTGGTGGGACCCAGAAAAAGGGCCTTCTCTGTGGTGGCCTCCTCCCTCTGGAATATTAGACTGGGCCCCACTCTAACACTCTTTTGGAAGGCCCTGAAGACATGGTTCTGCCAGCGGGCCTGAAAAACCCAGAGCAGGATGGAGCCCATTAAATGGCTGGTACGAATGTGTGTTCTCACTGGGATGGGTGTGGGTGTGGGTTTAATTTATTATTTCTATTTCTTTTATATTGTGTTTTTATGTCCTCTAAGCTGCCTTGAGTCGCCATGTGAGAGTAGATGGGCAACATAAGTTTTCTAAATAAACAAACAAACATATAAACAAATAAATAGAAAGAAGCTTTGGATTTCCTTTGCAGCAAAAAATAAGTACAATTACAAAATTATCTCTTACTCTGTGATTACAAAAGACAGCACACTCTTTTCTATTATCCAGTGGGTGGTGTTTTTTTTTTGCTAATCATCAAAGCCACAAATCATAAGTGAATTCTTTCCATTTTATGACAAAAAAAAGTTTATATAGGGTTTCTCGTCAGGCGTAAATGTAGATATTGTTTTTTCTCTAATCAAAGAGGCTTATCTGCCCCTAGTCATTCCCCAAGATTACACAAGGCTGATGGACACGTACACATGAACCAAACTGTGAAGACAAGCATCAACTGAATGTCATAGGAGCCAGGAATGTCTATCAATGGAGAACTAGATTTCATTTGGAGAAATGGAGCTGAAGACGTGAAAAGGGGCGCTGCAGATAAAGTGGAAGATGTTCTACTCTTCAAAGTCATCATATTTTTCCCTGCATGGTGCTTGGAGCAAGCAATGAAAAGATCCCATTAAGCTGGGAAGGTTTCCTACTGTGGTTCCCCAGCTATTATAGGACAGCATTCGAACATCACACAGGAAAAAAAGGCGGTTGAGTTTGTCCTCCAGAGCTTCCTGACAGTCTCCATCCTGGTTGTGGCAGGGGAGAAAGCTGCTACGGATCAGCTTGTGATGCTTCCATTTTCATTTCCTTGAAGACAAGTTAAATGAATTAATCGAGTCTCACAAATGAAGGCAAATTACTCAAAAGATAGCTAATTTCATAACCTCAAACTGAGAACAGATGAGCCGAATTAAGGGAAATTGGATTATGAGGAAGAAGCAGGGATATTATTTTGGTTTTTAAACACCCGAGGTATGTCACAACTCATTAAGAAAAAAAGGCATCATAACCTCGTGAGATTAACTAGCACAATTTGAACCTAAATCTCAGTATTTAGATGGCTTGAAGAAAAGGATTTTGAAAAATTCATGGAGGATCAAGTTGTCAGTGGATATTAGTCATGAGAATTAAATAGCACCTCCATTTTCAAAGGTCCTAACAAATGTGAAGGAAGCTGTCATCCCCATTCTTCCACTTCTTTTGGTTTTCCTTGAACACATTTAGCAAGGAAGAGCTGATGACCTCCATGAGTCATTGATTCCACTATTGAAAACAGCTTCCTTGCTTCATTTCACCCCACTTCAGAGACATCTCAGCTTCTTTAACAGAGTTTGTGCCTTAAGAGAAGGCTGAGAAAACTTTATTCAAACTGGTGGAAGAAGCTGGAAGTTAAGGGAGATCCTGGTCTTGGTGCCTTCAACACAGGCTGGAGTGAGGATCCCACAGTGTGCGCTGAAGGGGCTCCTGGATTTTTGCCATGGGGTGCTACTCACACACAATATACTGCATATCAGCCCTGGAGGTCCCTCAACATACACCAAGGAGATTGCAGGGCTTTGAGCCTCTCTGGTCCAGAGTTGTACATGCTTTCACCACAACTCCTCTGGGAAGATGGATGGATGGATTGAATTTCTAGTCCACTCTAGTCCACCATGATTCTGGGGGGCTTACAGTTAAAAGAAATAATTGTTTAAAAAACAACCACTATCCAAGGGGCAACTTAACTTACAACTACATTACCCCCAGTTCAAAGTTGTCCTCCCAAGCCCCTAACTCAAAAGCCCCTCCCTGTTAGAAAAGGGTGGGAGACTGCAAGAATATGCTAACATAGGAGAAGCTCCTTTTCATAACAGAGAAAAAGACAGGGAGAATGTGTGTGTGTGTGTGTGTGTGTGTGTGTGTGAGAGAGAGAGAGAGAGAGACAGAGAGAGAGACAGACAGACAGACAGACAGACAGACAGAGAATGAAATCCATTCATAATGCCCCCATTAGCTTAAATTGATACCATTCTTTCCACTCTGGTTCCAACAAAAACATACAAGTAAATATATCTTGTCCTTCTGCAACCCTTGGGAGCCTCATTTAGAACAGAAAAGGCCATTTGAATACTTCACTCCATGTGCCCAGAGTGAACTGCCAAGAGCAGGGAGCAATATCACCTGTGCTGGAAGCTGCTGATATGTGCCAACCATGTGGACAGCTGCTGATCTGATTAAGATGGCCTCTAGGGAGATGGAGCTGTCTTCCATTGGCTTTCAGAGATGGACTTCAGGTGTCCTTCTCTGCCTGCCCCTTTGGTGGACAAGCATTTCCCCCCATCTCCCTGGCGCAGGTCTGCAGAGCCACCCCCGCTTCAGCACCAAGGACAGTGCATAAAGGCAGCCAAAGATGGAGACCAGCTGGGGCCAAATTGATTGTCGTTCTCTGAAATTACATCTGAAACATTTGGTTGTCTGACAGATATTCCAGCTGCAAATAGCTGGCAGCAGGAAAAGCAAAGAAAAATGTTTTAAAAGCATTGAATGATTCATCACAGGGATGTCTTTCATGGAAGCTTTGACTTTGAAGCAAGGATGGCTTTGAAGCTCAGGCCTTCTGCAGAGCTGGAAAAAAAAAGGAGCCGTTTTAAATTCATGAGTATAATTTCTGGTTAATTGCCATCTTCATGAAAATGTACATCCAGCTTCATATCCTACATTTTTTTCATTTGTTTGTGGTCATGCAGAATCTTTTTCAAGGGTTTAACTTTCTCAATGGAGGAAGTCTTGACTTGGCTTTTGCACTGTGCTTAGTGAGCAGCATACTGGCCACTGTGGAGAAGAGAGACAGAAAATGAAATGTTTAAACAAGCTTCACCCCCATTAAAATGGAAATGTAATTGGTCAGCACTCAATCTGTTTAATGAATGCTGTGCCAGAAACCTAACCAGGATTAAGCAAATCTTAGATAGCAGAAGAGCATAAAAGTTTGTAGAAATAGAAGGATGACATTCCCAAGTTCATTGGAAGAGCTAGAATGTTTGGGCTGATTTACACACGTTAAATCTTAAACCTGTATTAACAAAACAGTCTAGGTAGAAGTCCCTTAATTATCTTAATCTGAGAGTCAGGCCAGATTTGCATTTAAGTAGGAGACCATCAGGAAATATTAGCCTTTAGGTGAGGCTAAGCAATTGAAAAAACATCTCAGAAAAAGGCAAATGTCAAAACACTTTTCTACTGTTGCTCAAAAAATGTCAAAGATGTATCCATGAAGTTATCAAGACTTGAATGAGACATTAGCTTTATTAGATTTCAGAGGAACTTATTTTGAAGGGAGGAGATCTATCAAATACTTGAGAATCAAATATATAATCCTTGGAACAGATTGATACCCGTGTTTATTTATCTGATGTTTATGCCAGTTTATGACAGGCTCCAAAACCCAAAAAAGACACATTGGGATTCTTATAAGTGTTTATTTATTTGTTGTGATTCAGGGTCAGCCTGTGGGTTTGGCAGTTGGGTCGGACGACTCAGAGGAGGAGGGGGGTGTTGAAGACCTTGCTGAGGGGGTTGAAGATCTTGCTGATGAGAGCCCTCAGCCAGGCCCCTCCCACTTGGTCACCACGGAGACCCAGCTGTGTGAGCCTGACAGTGTGGATGAAGATGACCCACAGCTGGCCCTGTTCAAGGATGCCCGACGCAGGAGGCAGTCAATTAGGAGTAAACAGAGGAAGGCAATGGGGTTCCTCGGAAGGAGGCACAGAGAAGCCACGCCCTGAACTCTATATAAGGGGAATGTGTGGGAGGGCTGGTTTGCTGAAGGCAACTGCTTGGATAGTTCATGTTTCTTAAAGCTCCTGTTTCTTGGTTTGTCTTGTTCTGTTTGTTTTTGTGGTAATAAATTTGGCAGGCGTAATTCCAGTCTCTTGCCTTCTTGTAAAAGGGGTTGTCCCTGCCTTTTCTGCAGGGCCGGTAGCAGGCTGGTAGAGAACATTATTTCTCACCCAAAGATAGAAATCTTGCTGTAAAGTACACTACCAACACATAAAGAATATACTTTGGAAACTATTCAGGAGGAGCCATCTTCACTCTCTTTCTCTCACACAAGCTATCTAAACTGTGTTGTCTCTTGCTTTCTGGAACGCATTCCCTTCTCTTCTCGTAATCTAGACGACATTCCCCATTACAGCTTTGAATGCAACTGTTTTTCAATTTGACTTTTATTTTTCAAAAAAGCAAAACCCGCAAAGTCAAGGAAAGACCATGAGGAAAGGAAAGCTTTTCAGTTGCATGAGCATATCACGGACATCTTCAGATGATGACCCTCAGTGGCTTTCTGTTGATATTAAACAGTAGAAGGGAAAGTACCATGGAGCCATGGTTTCTATAGATATGAACAGAAGCTTCATTTAAATTATTGAATTTATTATTTCAATTTTAAGGCTGCCTGACTCCATAGCAACACTAGGTCGCTTACAATTAGAAGTTTAAAAAGACAGCAACCAATGTCAAGAAAATCGAATATGATTAATCAGAAAGAAGATCCAGAAACCAAAGGGGCTCAATCATCATCCCAACCCCAGGCCTGGGAGAATCTCTGAGACATCAATGAGAAGGCATGCTTCCTGGGTCCCACAAGACGCTAGTGCTTAATTGACAGACAGCCAGAGTTTCCCCAGTCTAGTTCATCTAAAGGGTAGAAATATATGAAAATGGGCTGTCCTCCAGGTAACCAGGCTTCATGATAATGAGGGACTTTATAGGTGATAATCCCTGGTTACATCTACTTTTCCCACCAGAGTGGGACAGTTATCTGGTGGATCCTATCTATTAAGGAAGTACACCTGTGACCCTCGCACAAGTGGGGCCATGAAACTCAAAATGTTTGCACGAGTGGGGCCCCAAGGGCTCACAATGCTAATATGAGTGGGGCTGTGTCCACACGCACATGCACGAGCCAGCCACTCATGCTGCCTGGTTGAGAAAAGGCCACGGACCAGTAATGAGCCATGGCCCACAGGTTGGGGACCCCTGCTTTAGACTATTCCCTGGGCAATAAGGTTGGGCTCCTCCTTGTTACTTTTCTGGAAGATCCCTGAAGACATGGTTCTGTCAATGGGTCTGGGGTGACTCAGAACTCACAAAGTGGCTTGTATGGTTGTGTTTTTCACTGCCACGGGGCATGGGGGTTTCAGGAGTTTTATATGATTGATTTTTAATCTCATTCCAGATAACCTCACCTATAAAGAGCTTGATCTGGACCTGACATGTTGTAGTCCAATATTCATCACAGCATCCATGCAGATGGTCCTACAGCCTTCCCATTCCCAGCAGGGAACGGATCATCCTCAGTTTGGCCCCAGGTGGCTATTGACAGATGCAATGAAGTTGGAGAAATAATGTGATTTTGCTACCCTTATCCCCACAATGTAAACCTGTCCTTTAAATTCCAGCCCACAAAGATATCCACGATCAGTTACATCACTGGCTACCGAGAGATCCACCAGCTCCCAGGTCTCTTTCCTGGAGGAAATAATTGATCAGGGCGATCAAATCATCATCAAGTTCAGAGAAGGATGGTCTTCTGCCTATGAGCTTGGGAAGAGCAGACCTGGTCACCGACATAGAATTTCATCAAGAATGAATTTGCCAGCATTCCTAGCTATGAAACCCCAAAATACAATCCTTGTCCTTAAAATATTTCAGGATTCCACCCAGAAATAATTTTCTCAAATAACCGATTCATCACATTCAGCACCACTGCGAGCTAATCTTGCCTGAACTGGAGACAAACCCTTGATGCTTCATATATGTTTGAATAGATTCATTCAGACTTAATTTGGATTCACACTTCAATGCCCCCAACATTTTAGCCTTATGGTATTTTATACTCCCTTGTTTATTTTATTCTTGTCCCCTTTGCAAATTGAAATATTTTCACACTCAAATCACGAGCATGGTATTTTATATAGTTCACATCTTACTTTGCTTTCCCCCCCTCCCAACAGAATTGGATTGCAAATTGCTTGTTTGCAATTATTGTTGAAGTGTCTTGTTTACTGAAACCGGTGTGGGGTTTTTGTTGTTGTTGTTTTCTATTTTTTTTTTGCAACTGATTGAAAATGCAGCTCAACATTTCATATGCAAAGTTTACCCTGAGGTTCAATGTTAAATATAACCCAAATAAGATGAAGTATATTTTTTTTTCCCAGACAGGCTGAAAATGACATACCAGAAAATGGCATTTTTTCTCTCTCTTTTGAGTAATAAAAGATGTTTGTTTGTCGCAGCTAAATTAATTGCAATTTGCCCACGTAATTGCATTTTAATTGTAATGGGGCTGCAGTTGGTTGTAATTCAATTAGTGGCACACCTTCTTGGAAGACAGGTGAGATGCCCTGGGAGACATTTCACCAGATGTCACGTGTCTATAATCAGGGACAAACATCTGGTTATGAGTCCTAGCATCCAGTACTTCCTGGGTGACCCTAGACTTAAAGACTATACAGATCAACATAGTAGATAGGTAATTTATTAACTGATTGGTCTTATGGCCATATAAATAAAGAACAAAAATAAAATAAGGGGTCTAATTACAGAGTAAAACAGATAAAATACAGTACTAAAATATATGTGTGCTATATGCAAAGACTCAACAGTCAGATAAATACACGCCTTTACAGGATATCCTGAATTGTTTGATATGCAGGTAATCCTCAACCTACAATCACAAATGCGCCCAACATTTCTGTTGTTAAGTGAGATATTTGTTAAGTGAATTTTGCCTCATTTTATCACCTTTCTTACCATAGTTGTTAAGTGAATCACTGTAGTTGTTAAGTGAGTGACATGGTTGTTAAGTGACTGACTTTCCCATCGACTTTGCTTGTCAGATGGTGGCAAAAGGAGATCACATGACCCCGGGACACTGCGACCATCATAAATATGAGTCAGTTGCCAAGTGTCTGAATTTTTTTTTTATTGAAAAGTTTTTCAGTACATTTTATCTTTAACAAAACAAAACCCCTCCCACCCCCTCCCCTCTTCCCACCCCACCCCAATGTGCTTAGCAATAGCCTTCATTCTATGTATATGCCTGCTTATTAGGGCTTTCGCCCCCCCAAGCGGCATTATTACAAAGTCAGCTTATTGCCCCTAACAATCTGGGTCCTCATTTTACCTACCTTGGAAGGATGGAAGGCTGAGTCAACCTTGAGCCTGGTGGGATGCGAACCTGCACTAATTGCAGGCAGCTGGTGTTACTTAAGGAGGCATTAGCCCACTGCTCCACCAAGGCTCTTATGTTTAACTTGTGGTCAAAAGAACATCCAGATTACAATCAATCAATGAATCAATCAGAATAGAGTTGGTCTTTTACTCCAACCTCCTGCTCAAGCAGGAGGCCCTATATTATTTCAGACCAATTATTGTCCAGTCTCTTCATAAAAACCTCCAGTGATGAAACACCCACAACTTCTGAAGGCAAACTGTTCCACTGGTTAATTGTCCTCACTGTTAGGAAGTTTCTCCTTAATTCCAGGTTGCTTCTCTCCTTGATTAGTTTCCATCCATTGTTTCTTCTCCTGCCTTCTGGTACTTTGGAAAATAGCTTGTCTCCTTCTCTTTGTGGCAGCCCCTCAAATACTGGAATACTGCTATCATGTCACCTCTAATCCTTCTTTTCCCTAGACTGGCCATACCCATTTCCTGCAACTGTTCTTCGTATGTTTTTGTCTCTAGCCCTTAATCATCTTAGTTGGTCTTCTTTGTTCTTTTTCCAGTATCAATGTCTTTTTTGTAAAGTGATAACCAAAACTGGATGCAGTATTCCAGGTATGGTCTTACTAAAGCTTTATATACATGATTTTGATTCTATGCCTTTGTTTATACAACCAAAAATTGTGTTAGCTCTTTTTACTGCTGCCACACACTGCTGGCTCATGTTTAAGTGATCATCCACCAGAACTCCATGGTCCCTCTCACAGTTACTGTTTTTGAGCCAGTTTTCGCCTAATTTGTGCTTTGCTTTTTCCTGCCTAGGTGTAAAACCTTGTTTTTTTCCACATTATATTTCATTTTGTTGAATAGGGCCAATTGTTCAAGTCTGTCAAGATCTTTTTGGATCCTCAGCTTGTCTTCTGGGATGTTGGCTATTCCTGCCAGCTTAGTGTCATCTGCAAATTTGATGAGTTCCCCCTTTATTCCCTCATCTAAGATATCTATGAAAATATGGACCTAAGGCGGAACCTTGTGGTACTCCACTGCTTACTTCTCTCCATATAATAAACCTTTATTGTCAAAGTACAACATGTGTACATTGAGATTAGCTGAGCCTCCCCCCCCCGTGCTCTCTCCCCCCAACACACAGTGAAAACAAACCCTCCATCCCACCACACTATGTGAACCAACTACACTACACACTGGCCTCCCAAGTCAATAGATGTACCATTAAGGATTACTCATTGAGTACAGTTTGTCAGCCGGTTAAAAATCCATCTGGTGTTGATGCTGTCTATCCCACATTTTTCTAGTTTACCTAGAAGTAGGTTGTGGTCTACTTTGTCAAACGTCTTGCTGAAGTCTAAATATACAATGTCCACAGCATTTTGCTGGTCTACTAATTTAGTCACTTTATGAAAGAATGAAATAAGATTGGTTTGGCATGAACTGTTTTTAACAAATGTGTGCTGGTTACTAGTTACAACTTTTATTTGTTTCTAGATGTTCACAGATCTATTCTTTGATTATTTTTTTCCAGTATCTTCCTAGGTATCGATGTTAAATTGATTGTTCTATAGTTTTCTGGGTCTGTTTTCCCCCCTTTTTTTGAGGATGGGAACAACATCAGCTCTTTTCCAATCCTCAGGTAATTCCCTGGTGCTCCGGGATTTTTAAAAGATATGGTATGGTTCTGAGATAACATTTGCCAGCTCCTTCAAACTCTGGGATATAATCCATCAGGTCCTGGTGATTTATATTTATCAAGTTCAGACAGGTGCTCTCTTACCATTTTCATGCTTATTTAATTTTTTATTTCTGTTAGCTGGAGCCTACTTACTCAAGTGCTCACAAATATGCTGTCTTTCAGAGGACCTTGCACACAATGGGAAGACACTTTAAACATTGCCATAAAGCAGAGTTCCCCAACCTTGGCAGTTTTAAGATGGGTGGATTTACTTGCTGGGGAATTCTGGGAGTTGAAGTCCACTCATCTTAAAGCTGCCAAGGTTGGGAAAGGCAGGACACAGTAAAGCCAGGGCTAGGAGAAGACCATTAAATGGTAGGAAAGGGTTACCAAGATCCCAAAGACTTCCAAGATCCCTTCCAATTCTTTTATTCTGATATTCTGTATTCTAAGAGGGTGGGAGAACTACTTGAGCAATTCTTCATGAGCTCAGGGAAAGCCGGATGGCATTAGAGGGTTTACAGCTTCCCCAGCATGGACACAGTGTAATTAGCAGTTCTCACCAACCAAAAACACCCCTGCATTTTAACCCTATCAATCTATATTCAAGTTAATAACAATAACAATAATAGAGTTATCAGAGTTGGAAGGGACCTTTGAGGTCTGCTAGTCCAACCCCCTGCTCAACCAGGAAACCCTATACCATTTCAGACAAATGGTTATCGAGTCTCTTCTTAAAAACTTCCAGCGTTGGAGCATTCACAACTTCAGGAGGCAGATTGTTCACTGATTAATTGTTCTAACTATCAGGAAATTTCTCCTTAGTTCTATGTTTCTTCTTTCCCTGATTAGTTTCCATCCATTGCTTCTTGTCCTGCCTTCAGGTGCTTTGGAGAGTAGCTTGACCCCCTCTTCTTTGTGGCAGCCCCTGAGATATTGGAACACTGCTACCATGTCACCCTTCGTCTTTATTTTCATTAAACTAGACATACCCAATTCCAGCAACCATTCTTTATATGTTTTAGCCTCCAGTCCCCCTAATCATCTTTGTTGCTCTTCTCTGCCTTCTTTCTAGAGTCTCAACTGATGAACAATAATTTCGTTTCAAACTATCTTTCAATCAAGAAGATCAGCAAAGTGTAATGTTCTTGCCCTTTGTTAGTGAGGAAAAGGCCAAGTGTATTTGAAGGAGTTTGTATCAATGTTGTAATTTCTACTGCATAAACACACCCCCAGTCTTTGCAGCCTCCCTGAATTCCTCCACTCCCCTTAAATTTCTGAAGAAGAACCTAGGAGGGTGTTTTTCATGGGCTTTTTTCCAGTTGGGGAGGGGGGGTGACTGTTGCCAGTAAGGAAACATTCTCCTTGTGAGAATTGGTAGAAGAATCTTTCCTAAAGAAATTGAAGAGTTAACTTGCTGAGAGGGAAGGTTTGTTCTCTGAGCTAAGTTAACCTGCTGAACAGACTTGAGCAGACTTCAGTCCAACTTTCCGTTGGGCTGGAAAACAAGGAAAAGCATTAAGAAGACAACAGCTACTATGACAGATAGCTTTCTGCTTTTCTTTTGCTTTCTTTTGATATTTTTTAACCATTTGTGCATTTTCTGAATGTTGCTTTGAGTGATTTTAATTATGAATCCCTGACTTGAGCTATGTCAAAAGTGGTGTCTTTCTACTTTTATAAACTCAAATCATAAATCATGCTTAAAGGTAAAGGTAAAGGTTCCCCCACACATGTGTGCTAGTCATTTCCAACTCTGGGGGCTGGTGCTAATCTCCATTTCAAAGCCGAAGAGCCAGCACTTGTCCGAGGCCGGCATGACTAGACGCCAAAGGTGCACGGAACGCTGTTACCTTCCCACCGTAGCGGTCCCTATTTTTCTACTTGCATTTTTACGTGCTTTTGAACTGCTAGGTTGGCAGAAGCTGGGACGAGTAACAGGCGCTCACTCTGTTACGCGGCACTCGGGATTCGACCTGCCAAACTGCCGACCTTCTGATTGACAAGCTTAGTGTCCTAACCCACTGAGCCACCGCGTCCCAAATCATGCTTACTTAAGCCTTACACCCTGATGTAGAGTAAGTCTTCAGCATTTTTACTGTCCACAGGAAAGGGAAAGATTGTTGCTATGCATCTCATGAAAGGGTAAATAATTTTTATTTCCTGCTCCCATTATAAATAGCACTTCTCCTTTGAAATCTTGTAATATTCAAAACTCCTGGGCATCTTCAGAGATTGCTACTAGGTTTGCATGATTGGAAATGTCAAGGAGAACATTTATAAATGAATGTATGGTCTCTATGTTCTCATTCCTATCGAAACAACAACAAAAAAAAACCCCAAACATCTATTGAGAAGCAAAGATATGTCTGCAAAGACAGCATTCATTCTCCATCCCCCCTCCCCACCTTTTCCATCAATAAACATTTACAGCAAATGATCCATATTTTATTTTTGTAGCTACCTTGGCTGCAAAGAGATATCAGCTTAATGTGAGAACAAAGCAGAGAAGGGAAGTGGACTCCAAAGATGAAAGGGTCAGGGGCCATACAAAACCAGATGTTTGATTCACCATTAACTGGGTAACCTCATGGGAATTGATGGATGGCTGAATGGATTCATCAGGCTTCCAGGAAATGTCAGAGAGGAAATGGAAATGGGATGAGAAGTTCCCTGGATGTGGTGGAATGTAGTCTGGATTCCCAGGAGGGAGGGGCTGCATTCCAGACATCAAAGAGATAATGAAGCTTAGATAGTTTGGTTGGGAGAAAGAGAGTTAAGAAGGCTCCTCTCTAGCAATGCTCAGAGTATATGATGCCAGTAATTGCTTTAATTTGGCAAGATTCTGTCTATACGTGTGGAACAATAAAGTACTCAGAAGTAAATCAACTTGTCTTTCTTGGTTCTTGGAATGGACTCAGAAGCTTGGGACACCCTTGCTAAGGCCCATTAAGGTTCTCAGCAGGTCTCCTTAGCTGAGCCTGGAAACACCAGGGATTAAATCTATAGTTGGTTTTCCCCTGGTGGGAAGGAGACACTTTGAAAAGCCCTTTTATTCATTTTTTGTGGTCTCCAAAGGGGCTTAGAACAGCAGTGGAATGAAATAAATTTCCCCATTTTTACTGCATCGGGAGTTGCAAAAATAATCAGCCAGGTGAGAGACCCATCAATGGATTTATTTAAAAGAAATAAGTAGGAAAGGGCACTACTGTAAATTAGAGGATTCCTTTTGAGTTTTGGTAGCTTGACTTTGATAGAACAGTTTTCCCAAAAGAGGGTATAGCCATATATCAAAGTATTTGAAGATGTTTTCCAATATTTCACTGGCAATCCCAATAGGAATGTTGTTTGGACATGCATACACACACACACACAGCGGGGAGAGGCTTCTGAAGCAGCTGCTTATCAGGCTTCAAAAATGAAGAAAAACACACAGAATTACTACTAAACAATTTCCTTTATTGTTCCTCATCTATAGACAGAATTTTTTTGCCAAACTAAAGCTATCACTTGCATCATTAAAAACAGACTCTGAGAACTTCTAGGGAGGAGCTGTCTTGACCTTACTTTTCCCAAGTTATCTTAACTTTGCTGATTCTTGGTCCTCTGGAATGCAGCCCCCCCTCCTGGGAATCCAGACTACATTCTACCACACTGCCTGGCTTTGGAACAAGTACTTTGACAACTCAAAGAGAGATGCTCATTCACACTTCTGAGCATTGCTTTCAAGCTTTTTGCCCAGTCTTATCAATACCTGCCAAAGTTCAGTGGATATAGTACATAGAATAATAGAGCTGAAAGGGACCTTGGAGGACTTCTAGTCCAACCCCCTGCTCAAGAAGCATCTCCTATGCCATTCTGGATAAATGGCTGTCTAACAATGGAGCATGCACAACTTCCAGAGGCAAGCCATTTCACTGATTAATTGTCCGCACAGTTAGGAAAGTTCTCTTTAGTTCTAGGTTGGTTCTCTCTTTAATGAGATAGTTTGGACAATAGTTTTGACCCTTTCTCCTCTGTAACAGCCCCTCAATATTATTAATAATATTAATAATTATTACAATTAATAAGAAAGCCTTCTGTTTTGGGTGGAATCTCCATGGTTTATCACAAATAATTGTTGTTGTTGTTAGCTGCCAAGTCGCGTCTGACCCATCGCAACCCTCTGGACAACGTTCCTCCAGGCCTTCCTGTCCTCTACCATCTTCTGGAGTCCTTTTAAGCTCACGCCTACTGCTTCAGTGACTCCATCCAGCCACCTCATTCTCTGTTGTCCCCTTCTTCTATTGCCCTCAATCTTTCCCAGCATTAGGCTCTTCTCCAGTGAGTCCTTCCTTCTCATTAGGTGGCCAAAGTATTTGAGTTTTAGCTTCAGGATCTGGCCTTCTAAAGAGCAGTCAGGGTTGATCTCCTCTAGGACTGACCGGTTTGATCGCCTTGCAGTCCAAGGGACTCGCAGGAGTCTTCTCCAGCACCACAGTTCAAAGGCCTCAATTCTTTGGCGCTCAGCCTTTCTTATGGTCCAAATTTCACTGCCATACATTGCAACTGGGAAAACCATAGCCTTGACTATATGCACTTTTGTTGACAGGGTAATGTCTCTGCTTTTTAATGTACCGTCTAGATTTGCCATGGCTTTCCTCCCCAGGAGCGTCTTTTAATTTCTTCACTACAGTCCCCATCTGCAGTGATCTTGGAGCCCAGGAAAATAAAATCTGTCACTACCTCCATTTCTTCCCCATCTATTTGCCAGGAATTGAGAGGGCCGGATGCCATGATCTTGGTTTTCTTAATGTTAAGTTTCAACCCAACTTTTGCACTCTCCTTCTTCACCCGCAACAAGAGGCTCTTTAGTTCTTCTTCACTTTCTGCCATTAGAGTGGTATCATCTGCATATCTTAGGTTGTTTATATTTCTTCCGGCAATCTTAATTCCAACTTCTGATTCATCTAGCCCTGCCTTTCTCATGATGTACTCTGCATATAAATTAAATAAGCAGGGCGACAGTATACAGCCTTGCCAGACTCCTTTCCCAATTTTGAACCAATCAGTGGTTCCATGTCCAGTTCTCACTGTTGCTTCTCGGCCCACATATAGGTTTCTCAAGAGACAAATAAGATGGTCTGGTACACCCATCTCTTTAAGAACTTGCCACAGTTTTTTATGATCCACACAATCAAAGGCTTTAGCATAGTCAATGAAGCAGAAGTAGATGTTTTTCTGGAACTCTCTAGCTTTCTCCATGATCCAGCATATGTTGGCAATTTGATCTCTAGTTTCTCTGCCTCTTTGAAATCCTGCCTGTACTTCTGGTAGTTTTTGATCCACATACTGCTGGAGTCTAGCTTGTAGGATTTTAAGCATAACTTTACTAGCATGAGAAATGAGTGCAATGGTGTGATAGTTTGAACATTCTTTGGCACTGCCTTTCTTTGGAATTGGAATGTAAACTGATCTTTTCCAATCCTGTGGCCACTGTTGAGTTTTCCAAATTTGCTGGCAAATTGAGTGTAGCACTTTTACTGCATTGTCTTTTAAGATTTTGAATAGCTCAGCTGGAATACTGTCACCTCCACTAGCTTTGTTGTTGCTCAGCTTTTCTAAGGCAAACTTCACTTCACATTTTAGGATGTCTGGCTCGAGGTCAGTGACACCTCATTGTGATTGTCAGGGACGTTAAGCTCATTCTTGTATAGTTCTTCTGTGTCATTTTGCCACCTCTTCTTAATCTCTTCTGCCTCTGTTAGGTCCCTGCCATTTTGGTCCTTTATCATGCCCATTTTTGCATGAAACGTTCCCTTCATCTCTCCAATTTTCTTGAAAAGATCTCTGGTCCTCCCTATTCTATTGTTTTCTTCTATTTCTTTGCACTGTTCATTTAAGAAGGCATTCTTATCTCTTCTAGCTATTCTCTGGAATTCTGCATTCAATTGGGCGTATCTTTCTTTTTCTCCCTTGCCTTTCGCTTCCCTCCTTTCCTCAGCTATTTGCAAAGCTTCCTCAGACAGCCATTTTGATTTCTTGCATTTCTTTTTCTTTGGGATGGTTTTGGTTGCTACCTGTTGTACAATGTTGCGAACCTCTGTCCATAGTTCTTCAGGCACTCTGTCTATCAGATCTAATTCCTTAAATCTATTTGTCACCTCTACTGTATATTCAACAGGGATATGATTTAATTCATACCTGAGTGGCCTAGCGCTTTTCCCTACTTTCTTCAGTTTAAGCCTAAACTTTGCAGTGAGAAGCTCATGGTCACAAATAACGGTCCTTTCCAAATTCAGCCTGTGTTTCCTGCAGGCAGAAAATGCAGAGATCTACTCCAAGCAGGAGAGATTCGTCCATGTAGAAGAGAATGAGCATGGAAGAAATCTGATGTTCTAGTCAGCTTTCTCCAGTCTGGCACCATCCACAGCATTAGCAAGGAAGGGGGACAATAGCTTGCAAATACTCTACAGAGCAGGCAGTGGGGGAGGAGGGCACCAACTCTTCAACCCTTCCCTTGCCAGAAGGAAACTTCCTAAACACAACCCAACTTTTCCCTAACCCTGAACTCGGTATCTTTGGAACAAAAAACTGGAGAAATGACTGGTGAGATTTACATCTCAATTTTTAAAGCAATTCTCCCCCCCTCCAACCCTGCAAATGGTTTTGGCTGCACAATTCTGGAGTAATTCCAAGACCTCTGAGACCAAAAGGCCAGAACTTTGATGAAATTCAAATCTTGAAAGAGAATTAAGAAGCTGAGAGGATTCAGCCTGCCTGCCGAGGCTGATTTAGTTGCCTTAATTGTACCAAGCACAATGACAGCAGATCAGAGAGAGGAGAAAGAACAGAGGGGAGAACAAAAACGTGGAGACAACTGAAGGAGATGCATAAAGAAATAATGAAGCCAATAATGGGGGCTGAGAAACGGGACCAAGAGATCACAAACACCATTGTCTGCACAAGCCTTTTCTCTCCTAGGAGTTGAATTGGTGAAGGAGTATTGTCCAATTCCATCACAGTCAGCCAAGCAAAGAAAAATAATAAAAAAATAATAATCAGAATCCTTCCAAGCTTTCTGTTTTCAAAGTTGAACTTCTCATCTGGGCATTGTGCAAACCACCTCCTCAAAGTGATGGAGTAGAAACAGTACACCAGTACTTAGAGCAAAGTGCTTGACTCAGACCAGGCAAGCCTGAGTTCAGCCCTCCCTTTTAGTAATGGAAGTTTTCTTATAATTCTGAAAGATTGTTGGAAGATTACAATGGCTCAGGAGCATCGTGAGCTGTGTTTTGCATCTAGGCTGCTTTAGAAGTGTATGTATGTGTATATATACTGTGTTTCCCCTGAAAATAAGCCCTACCCTGATTTTTTTAGGATGTGCCTAATATAAGCCCTACCCCAAAAATAAGCCCGGGGGTGGGTGGGCATAGCCAGCACAGGAGGTGCAGGGGGCCGACAGTGTCCGGCAGCAGTGTAGTGAGGCTGTGGGCAAGCCAAGAGACAGTGGGACAGAGTTGGCAGTGCATTGGGATTGCCTGCCTCCCCCCGATCCTCTGCTTCCACTTGCTTCTGGTGCTGCTGTGCGAGCCTCCCGCGAGTCAGGTAGCTGCACAGCGCATCGAGATCACCTGCCTCTGCCCCCCCATGCCTCTGCTTCTGCCTGCTGACGGTGCCGCCATACGAGCCTCCCGCAAGCCTCCTGCGAGCCAGTGTGTCCAGATTGCCTGCTTCCCCTCCGCCCCTTCCTCCGCATTTGAACTTACCTGTGTTGTGCGGGCTGTGGCTGCTGCTGGATACCATTGGCCCCCACACACTTGCCGCCTCCTATGCGTGCACTTGGGTTGGGGCACCCAGTGTCTTTTGGTGGCAATATATATATATATATATATATATATATATATATATATATATATATATATATATAAGACCGGGTATTATTTTCAGGGAAACACCATAGGTGTGTGTGTGTGTGTGTGTATTTGTCTCTCTGTGTATATGTCTCTATGTGTATACATACAGACACAAGACGGACATGCTTGACGGGGAGGGCAGCCGGACAGAGAGGCAGAGCGGCAAAATCAAAATGGATGTTGGCCAGCACAACAGAGGCAAGATTGAGGCAACCAATTGTAAGCGGGCGAGGGATGGACAGACCCATGACATGTGCATTGTCCAAATTGCTAAATTCTAAAAGGCTATAAAAATGAGTGTTCCCAGATCCTGGCTTATACTTTGATAACGTCAGCAGATCCTGACAAAAGCTTAGTTTCTAATAAAGTTTTTAGTCCCGGAGATCAGAATTTTTTGTAATTTTCATCATGAATATACTCAGGACTCGAATTTTTAAAACAATTGTATATCTAGTGTGTGTGTGTGTATTTGTCTCTGTGTGTATATGTCTGTCTGTCTGTCTGTCTGTCTGTCTGTCTGTCTGTCTGTCTCTCTCTCTGTGTGTGTATAAATTTTCCTTTATTTTCCATCCCGCATGCTCATTTTCAGAAGAATGTTGACAAATTGGAAAAGGTTCAGAGTAGGCCCTTAAGAAGGCATCGGAGTTTGAGAACAGACTAAAGGAACTTGGGATATTCAGTCAGAAGAAGAACAGATTGAGAGAAATACGGTATTTGTGTTTATTACATAAAGAGTGCCATGGTCACTATTTTCATTTTATAGTGAGATGGGCAATATATAAAATGAATGAATGGATGATTGAATGGATGAATGAATGAATGAATGTTTCCATTGCAATAAAAAGGATCAGATACAGTTACAGTTACAAATTACTTCTTTGCGTGGGTTTTGCTTAGACATAAACAGAAATTTCTTTACCAACGTGCTAATGGAAGATGACGGTTGGTGCAGCAGTGGAGCTATTTTGGAGGCTGTGAGTTCTCTGAAGATTTTCAAGAAGAGGCTGCATAACCAGATTGAGGACCCAGATTGTTGGGGGCAATAAGCTGACTTTGTAAAAATGCCGCTTGGGGTGTGTGTGAAAGCCCTAATAAGCAGGCATATACATAGAATGAAGGCTACTGCTAAGCTTGTAAGCCGCCCTGAGTCTTCGGAGAAGGGCGGGATATAAATGGAATTAAAATAAATAAATAAATAAAAATAAATAAATAACCATTTCTCATGGATGGTTTAATTGTTTTTTTTTGTCAGGCCCCAAAACCAAGAAAGACACACAGAGTTTCTTTCAAGCAGTTTCCTTTACTGTTCCTTGCTTATTGACAGGAACCTTGCCAAACTAAAGCGGCTGCTTACATCAGTAGAGATATACTCTAAGAACATTTAGGGAGGAACTATCTTGTCCTTCTTTCTCCAAACTTTCTGAACTTTGCTTTCTCTTGTTTCTCTAGAATGTAGCCTCTGCCTCCTGGGGAATCCAGACTATGTTCTACTGCAGTTTTCCTGCATATTGCAGAGAGTTGGTCTGAATGATCCTTTAGGTCTCAATCCGATTCCATAATTCTATGGATTTAAATAAGCCACAGTCATCTGGGGCGGTAAAGATTGTAAATCAGAAAAGAACCAAGGTGGTGTAGATGTTAAGGCTTTGACTAGAGGGAGAAGATCTAGGTTCAAGTCTACCTTTCAGGCCTTGGGTGATTTTGGGACAATTACTTTTTCTCAGCTTGGACTGAGGTTGAGAAGGAGAAAAATAGGAGGCAGCACAATGTTCTTGAAGTCCTAAATGAATAACCGAAATAATAAATAAATAAGCAAGCAAGTCCTGGTTTATAAATTACCATGTCTGTTCCTATTGTGCACTTAGCCCAAGTACGAAGACATCCATGTGGACAGTTCTGGTCCCATTCTTAGAAGGGTAAGAACTCTGATTTCCCTTCAAACATGCCCAGGCTTTCACATAATTTGAAGGAGGGTCTCCCAACCAGTTTCCTAATTATCTCCTCTCTTCCTTTTGTTTACTTCTTAGCATTACAGAAATGGTTTGCCATTATTTTATTTATTTATTTTAATTCCATTTATATCCCGCCCTTCTCCAAAGACTCAGGGCGGCTTACAAGCTTAGCAGTAGCCTTCATTCTATGTATATGCCTGCTTGTTAGGACTTTCACACACACACCCCAAGCGGCATTATTACAAAGTCAGCTTATTGCCCCCAACAATCTGGGTCCTCATTTTACCTACCTCGGAAGGATGGAAGGCTGAGTCAACCTTGAGCCTGGTGGGACTCGAACCTGCACTAATTGCAGGCAGCTGGTGTTACTTAAGGAATTATCTTAAGTAATTAATTATCTTCTTCGGAGATGTTTCTTCAACTTCCAAATTTAGCTCCAGACCTTGGGATTTCCTGGTTGTCTTCCATCCAAGTCCAAATCAGGAGAAACTCTATTTGGCTTTTTTGTGATCAGTCAGGATGAACTTAGTAGGTGGCCACCCAGGTGTGAAATCTCCCTTAGGCTGAATTTGAACCTTGGCGATGTAGTTGCCTTGGCAGTGTTGTAGACACAGAATGCTTTTACCTTCTTCTAAGATGGTCTTGGGTATTCTTTTATTTATTTATTTATTTTAAAAAAATTCCAGTCTACCTAGACAACAGTCCTGAAATAATAGAATCATAGATTCATAGGGACCTTGGAGGTCTTCTACTCGAACCACTGCCCATGGCAGGAGACCTTATATCATCCTGGACGAATGGCTGTCCAATTTTTTTCTTGAAGACTTGCAGCAATGGAGCACCCATTTCTCCGGGAGGCAATCTCCTGATGACTCCCATCAATGTGCTAACCAAGAATAGTCCTGCTTAGCTTTCTGAACTCAACAAGGCCAGCCATCTGCTGCCACCTGCTGACCCTTGTAAGTCTCCAAATCACTTCTCTTTGTTGTGTTTAACCAAGCTGAGTGAAACAAAAGTGCATGGGCACCTGGGGGGGGGTGAGCATTGAAAATCAAATGATGTTAAGCCCATTGTGATGTCACGGCATATAGTTGATCATTTACACCGCAAGGTTATGACCCATGTGGGTCATTGTGGTTTTTAATGGACCCTTATGCCAAATTTGAACTAATGTACTGGTGGCCCTGGAATGTATCTTCCATTAAAACTTTAGCTCCTGTTTAATATACACCAATCTAATTTGCATCTCTTAAATAACCAGACAAACCAGAATGCAATTTCCCTTTGGTTTTTATACTTGTTTGGTTCTGGGAAGGTAGTTTTTCTAATCAGAAATGGTGTGTGAAAAAAAGGGAAATTGCTTGTAAAATATGTATGGTAGGACGAATGTATTCAAAAATAAGTACCGTCAGAGAAATGTTAAAAAACATAAATATCTGGAGAAATGAATAGAAAAAAAAGAATAGAAATGTTCCAGCAGATTTGTTACCCGTCTCTACTCCAGCGTAAACCAAGGATAAAATAAGATGGGTGTGTGTGTGTGTCCACTGATGCTTAAAAAAACAAAGTCATAGAAGAAAAAACAAAACAACAACAACAAAGTATTTACGACATAGGTTCAATTAACACGGTAGTAGTCATGCAAGGGCAAACCAGGGAACTGGCAGATTTAACTAAATATTCATGCCTTGGTGGGGTTTCATTGTGCAGGGCTTTGTTTGAAATGAGTTCCAGAACTATATAGCACTCAGGTGCTGTGGAGAAGAAGGTGGCTTAGACCAAACTAGAAGCAAGGAGGCCCTGAGTTCAAGTCCCGTCTTAGGCAGGAAAGCCAGATGTGTGACTTTGATCAAAACATCAGGAGGCCTTGTGTTCCAGTTTTGTCTTAGGCATGAAAATCAACTGGGTGATTTGGGGCTAGTCCTCTCTCTCTGCCCCACTCTGTCCCAGAGGTTTGTTACTGTGGCGAAAATATGAGGATGCAGGCATTTGTGTTTTGCTGAGTTGCTTATAAAAATGATAAAGGCTGGCTACAGATAAGTAAATACATAAATAAATATTTTAAAAAATAAACATTTATGAATAAATGGTAGAAAGGGTAGGTCTCTTTTTCTTTGAAAGAAAAGTGATTGAGATGAGACACGTTCAATGGCATATAAAATCGTGCATGACGGAGATAAAGTGGACAGGGAGAGGTTTTCCCCTCTCAGGATCAGCTGTGGGAGAAGATTGGAAAGAGATTTCCAACAGAATAAAAAAGGAAGTACTTCTTCACGTAGCTCATAATGAACCTTTCAAATTTCATTATGGTGAGAGGTGTTGATGGCACTGTTGTGATTCAGGGTCAGCCTGTGGGTTCGGCAGTTGGGTCGGACGACTCAGAGGAGGGGGAGGGGGGTGTTGAAGAGCTTACTGATGATGGCCTTGAGGCTCCGCAGAGCCCTCAGCTGGGCCCCTCCCACCTGGTCACGACGGAGACCCAGCTGTGTAAGCCTGACAGCGTGGATGAAGATGACCCACAGCTGGCCCTGTTCAAGGACAACCGACGCAGGAGGCAGTCAATCAGGAGTAAACAGAGGAAGGCAATGGGGCACCTCGGAAGGAGGCAGAGAGAGGCCACGCCCTGAACTGTATTTAAGGGGAATGTGTGGGAGGGCTGGTTTGCTGAAGGCAACCGCTTGGATAGTTCCTGTTTCATAGCTCCTGTTTCATGGTTGGTGTCTGTTTTATGTTAATAAATTTGGCAGGCTTTATTCCAGCCTCTTGCCATTTGTAAAGGGGTTGTCCCTGCTTTTGCTGCAGGGCCGGTAGCAGGCTGGTACAGAACAGGCACCAACTAACCTGGGTATCTTAAAAATGGATGGGATGAACTCACAGAAGTCAGGTTGTTCTTGAAATCCTCTTGATGGCGGAAACCAGGCCAGCAAAGATTGGCTGTGGAGGAACAACAGTAGGAAAGTGATACGGATGGTCCTCGACTTACAATCAGAATTCAGCCCATAATCGCAGTCGTAAGTTGCGACAGTTATCAAACGGGTAATCACATGACTGTGAACGATTTTGCAACTGTTTCTGCTGCAGTGGTTAAGCAAATGCTGTAGGTTGTAAAGTGGACACTGTGGTAGTTAAGCAAACCCATAACTCACTATGGGGCATTTTCTTTGCTGGAAAGCAGTTTGCAGCAAAACCATCATAAATTGAAATCATGTGACCACAGCATACTGCAGCTGGGCCCTGAGCACCCAAACTACAGTCACATGACTGGGGGAGCGAGGGGGGGGAATGGCTTGCTCATTGGAACTTTGAAACTGGGTCGTAAGTGAGCTTTTAGAGGGTCCATCTTAATTTCGAATGGCTGCTAAGCAACCAGCCATAAGTCAAGGACTCCTTATATGTCTCTACCTAGTGGTGGGATTCAGCCGGTTTGCACCACTTCGGCAGAACCAGTAGCTAATTTTTTTATTGCCCAGGCCCAGAATGGATTTCCGGAAGCGGCATCCACACAGAGAACCGGTTGTTTACCTATTTGAATCCCACCACTGTCTTTACCTCCTGCTTGCAAGCAACCCATAAAAATCTGATAAAGAACAAAGGGATGGGCTAAGATAATCCTTGGGTGACTGATAGCTTCTTAGATTCATTTTTTTAATCGAAAGAGAATTTCACATAAGGTTAAAGAACTACAGAAATGTAAAGAGAAAACTGAAAAAGAAGAAAGAGATATAAAAGAATAAAAGAACAAGTGAAGGATCTGAAAAGAAAGAGAAAAGTAAAAAAAAAATATCTGAAGAAATCACTTCCTATCTTCATTGCAGCGGTTACAAACACGGGAACGGTCATCTCCACCCTCTGAAATTACATATCATCTGCTTCCAATAAACACATCTTTTAAATCAATAAATCCTGAGATCACCTATTCAGTGTCATCCATTTTCAGCAAGACGTCCATAAAGGGTTTTCAATCTTTTCTAAAGATAATTGTTAATTATCTTTATAAAAGGTAATTAATCAAACAAGTCAATCTAGCCATTTCTGCAAGCTCTGCCATCTTTATGATCCATCCTTCCATTATGGTTATTTCTGTGCTCTTTTATATTTGTTCATGTAATAACCTTGATGCAGTTACCATGTATAAAATCAAATGTCCGCAAGCCTTTTCTAACTGATTGCCCATTAGTTCTAATAAGAAAAATTCCATTTTCATCTGAATATTAATCAGTCTAAGTATTTGTGTCCAGTATCTTTAAACTTCTGCACAAGTCCACTACGGATGATAAAAATGTCCCTTTGTGTTTTTCACATCTCCAATATTGATTAGAAGTACCTTAGGCAAGGTATCTTAGACAAATTTGCTGGTGTCATATACCAATACTACATCATTACTTTAAAAAAAACTTTTCTAAATTATAGGACAAGGTTAATTTCAAACTTTGAACCATATTCTCTCTATTGATCCATCTGAATATTATAGATAAAATTCTTAGCCCATTTTACCATACATTCTTGTTCTTCTCACTGTTCAGTTTTTCCCCCTGAGAATGGAAATCCTGTTAAAGGAAGCAAGGAAGGAAGGAAGGAAGGAAGGAAGGAAGCAAGGAAGGAAGGAAGGAAGGAAGGAAGGAAGGGAGGGAGGGAGGGAGGGAGGGAGGGAGGGAGGGAGGAAGGAAGGAAGGAAGGAAGGAAGGAAGGAAGGAAGGAAGGAAGGCCCTTAAAGTGATGACTATAAGAGAGATTCTTATGGATTCTGATATGTAACAACTAGCTTAAAAACCTTTTTTGCCTAAAAAAACACACTAACAACAATTCCTATCTGGGTTTACAAGTGTCTCTTTAATGGGGATTGGTTTAACATTAAAATGAAAAAGGAGAAAGAGAGAAATCAACAACTAAGAATCATCAAATGGTATTGTTGAAACAGTTTAAATACCAGAGGGCAATTTGGATGAATATCATCATGGATAATGCCAACTAAGTTCTTGTTCTTGACATGTTCTTCCTAAAGGGCAAATCTGTGACTTGGAAGATGTTAAGACATGAGCAGGCAGAGCCCGAGGGAGGGGATAAATGCGTCATCAGTTTGGAATCATTGCACAGCCACAAGAAACCTAAGTCCGGCCCTCCATGAATTCTGCTGAGCCTTAACTAGAGCCAATTTAGCTTCCGTAGTTAATGGATCAGTTTCATGGGTAGAGGTGGCAAGAATAAATTCTTAGTGCTTTGAACTGAACTCCTGTTCCTGGTTATTTGCACCTGACAGAAGGAATCTGGGCATCCATCTATCTACACTTCAGGGCAGGAGGTGAGATGGAGGCACTGTCTGTTTCAGCATGACTTTAATATCAGTGGTGGAGGCTACTGAGTGAAACAGCCTTGTTATGGGAACACCCAACACAGGAGCAATACAGGTAGTCCTCAATTTATGACCCACAAATGGGGCTAGAATTTCTGTTGCTAGGCAAGGTGATGGTTAAAAGTGAGTCACACCCAATTTTAGGATTTTTTTTGCCATAACTGTTTAAGTGAGTCAGTTTGGTCTAGTGCAGGGGTAGGCAACCTTGGCTCTTTTATGACTGGTGGACTTCAACTCCCATAATTCCTGAGCCAGCCACGTTGAGGGGAAAGGGAGAGGTTTCCAAGCTGAGCCATGCTGGCTCAGGAATTCTGGGAGGTTTTTTTTTTAATCCCATTTATATCCCGCCCTTCTCCGAAGACTCAGGGCGGCTTACAATCTAAGAAGCGCGAATCAATGTGCTTAGCAGTAGCCTTCATTCTATGTATATGCCTGCTTATTAGGGCTTTCGCCCCCCCCCAAGCAGCATTATTACAAAGTCAGCTTATTGCCCCCAACAATCTGGGTCCTCATTTTACCTACCTGGGAAGGATGGAAGGCTGAGTCAACCTTGAGCCTGGTGGGACTCGAACCTGCACTAATTGCAGGCAGCTGGTGTTACTTAAGGAGGTATTAGCCCACTGCTCCACCAAGCCATGAAGGGGCCATAGTTCCCCCATGTTGGCTCAGGAATTCTGGGAGTTGAAGTCCACCAGTCATGAAAGAGCCAAGGTTGCCTACCCCTGGTCTAGTGGTTAGGACACCAGGTTAGAAAGCAGGAGCCTGTGAGTTCAAGTCCCGCCTTCACCACAGAAGCCAGCTGGGTGTCCTTGGTCCTCTCAGCCCAACTCACTACACAGAGTTGTTATGGGGAAAATAGGAGAGGAAGGTGCATCGCCCGCTTGGATTATTTATGAAAATAATAAAGGCAGGGCACAAAGAAATAAAAATAAAATAAAATTTGTTACGTGAATCACATGGCCATTAAGCAAATCCAGCTTCCCTCATTGACTTTGTTGGAAGCTGACGGAGAAGGTTGCAAATGGTGATCACACATGACCTGGGGACACCGCAACAGTTGAAAATACATGCCAGCTGCCGAGTGCCAAAATGTTGATCACAGGACGGTGGGGATGCTGCAACAGTCACAAACCCTTTTTTCAGCGCTGATGTAACTTCAAATGGTCGCTAAACAATCGTAATGTAGATGCCTTTGAGGGACTGTTGTGTTGTGATTCAGGGTCAGCCTGTGGGTTCGGCAGTTGGGTCGGATGACTCAGATGAGGGGGAGGAGGGGGGTGTTGAAGAAGAACTTGCTGATGATGGCTTGGAGGCTCCGCAGAGCCCCCAGCCAGGCCCCTCTTACTTGGTGGAGACCCAGCTGTGTGAGCCCGACAGTGTGGATGAAGATGACCCACAGCTGGCCCTGTTCAAGGATGCCCGACGCAGGAGGCAGTCAAGTAGGAGCAAGCAGAGAAAGGCTGTGGGACTTCTCGGAAGGAGGCAAAGAGAGGCCACGCCCTGAACTCTTATAAAGGGAGTGTTTGGGGGAGGGCTGGTTTGCTGAAAGCAACCGCTCCGATAGAGGATCAAAGCTCCGGTATCTTGTTTCATGTTTTGTTGTTCGTTAGTGTAATAAATTTGGCAGACGTATTCCAGCCTCTGCCGTTTGTACAGGGGTTGCCTTTCTGCAAGGCCGGTAGCAGGCTGGTACAGAACATGTTGGAGGTTACATGTGGGCCGATTCGGAGGTGAAATGGGCTCTTTAAACCCTGTAGAGAATTAAGAGACCCTTTTTTCCCGCTTAATCTTCTTCCTTAGTGAGAAGAAACGGCCTGTTTGTTTTCATTCAGGGCATATTTTGCCCTCTGCAATGCTTAAGAGTTTCTCCCAAAGTTCTACCCCCTTTTTAAAAAATAAAAACCCACAAAGAAGCAAGCCCACATTCTGAAAAGCTTACTGTATCGGAAAAATAGAAACAGTTCTGCTAGTAGCATTTTATTAAAACCTTGTGACAGGCCGGAACATCATGCTTCTACAATGGATAGTAAAATAATACAGTTTGCTAGAGGTTTCCATATCCTCGTCATGAGCCATTCATTGTCTTAAAGGTGCTTTTTCAAAAGGCAACTGGATGGTTTTTTGGTGTGGTTTTTTTCCTTGAAGAAGAAGAAAACGTTTTGCTTCTCATCCAAGAAACTTCATCAGTTCTGATGGCCGGGGGGGTGGGGTGGAATGGAAGTGTAGGTACTAACAGTTGAGACTGGATGGTGGAGCAGTGGGGGAGGGATGAAAGGATTGATAGGATGGTTGAGGAGGGGTTACGATCCTCTACTGGTCCCTCCTCAATGGACTCAGCGTTGCGGCAAACGATGAAGAGGAGGCAGACGGCACCGATGAGTGACAGTAAAGGATT